>NW_019266434.1:1614469-1628838 GCF_002742605.1 Olea europaea var. sylvestris
CCTTCTTCTTTTTTTTTTTTTTTTTTTTCCCTCAATGCCTTCTTTCAAGTTCTCTAAGGAACTGATTGATCTTAATAAAAAATTTTGCCCTTGTGAGGTTCAAACCGCAAGAACAAGGATTTGAAGTAGAATAATGACTTAGAAAAGGACCCAAAAAAATAAAGAAAGGACTTGACTGAAAACACAACCTAGAATTTCAAGAAAGCGGTTCTTCAAATCAATTTATGATTTTCCCACAACAAAATTGATACGAATGGATGATTTAGGTATTGAATTGATTTCTTGAAAGAAATTATGCTTCAAGAATTTTCGAGAGAGTGTTTCTTGAAGTCAAATAAGCCTCTTTTTGACTTGGAATTTTCTTTTTCTTTCCGCTAAATTTGTTTCTATAATTTTCATTTTTCGAACTAAATATGCCGAAAATCAACAAAGGCAAGAAAAATAAAAAATTATATTGGTCAATTAAATTTAAATACACAAAATAATTCTTAAATATTCTGGGTAATCGTATTGTTTAAATCACTCAAGAACATGATGAAGAACTTAAGAAAACGATGGAGACTAGATGAAGAAGAGAACACTCAATGAAGAATTGGGAATTAGAAAAAAATACAAAAAAAATAAAGATGTAACCTTGATTTTGGAGTCAAATTTTGATAACCAACTAATGTGAACCCATGTGTAAAAAGTTTGAACACTCACTAAACTTTGTTGATTGTCATGTTATAGTCACTAAACTTTATTTTTACCATAAATAATCACTCAACTTACTCAAAACCCAGTCCTTCCATCACTACGCATTCACCCGTTTTATATGCTTCCCAGGTGACTAGATGGACTACGATGTGGCAGGAGACTGTATCATAATGTTGCCATGTGAAGAGTTGTGTTCCGAAAAAGAACGATTTCACCAAAAAAAAAAAATGAAAACCTACCTTTAAATCAATGAGCTCTAATCTCAAAACATTAAATGAACGATATAAATCTCTCCCAAAACTCAAGATTCAATCCCTCCCAAACCTCAAACGAACCCTAGAAATCAATTTGGGAGAACTACTTCTCTTCGACTCTGCAACATCAATGAAGGAGGAAATCAATGAAGTAGGTGAAGCCCAACTCAAGATTCAAGAAGTCGAGAAGACAAGGAGCAGTAGGAGATTCAGCTGCTTGGGCTAGTTGTGGTCGTATGAGATTATATTTTATACAATGTTATATTGAATAATTCTTCTGCCCCATATAAACTATATACAATGATCATGTCCAATCAAAGGCAGCCATTTGCTAACGTTCATGGTTGAAGAAAAATTACTTGCCGTAGTTGAAGAAAAATGTAATCATGGTAGATGCTAAGATACTGAAGAAAAATTTAGTCATTTCCACTTATGTATATTATGCATGTTTGGATTCTAATTACAGTGTACGCCTTTCCTCCTTTTGAAGCGTTATGGTAGGAAAGAACAAGGGAACCTGTCACAGTTGTAGGAAGCTCGAGCACTATTTGTGGGATTATCCAACAAAGAAACTCTATCCAAAATGTGATAAAGGCTTCAAGAAATGCATGGAGGTAGAGAAAAATACCAAAACATGGAAAAGTTATTCTAATGTTGTACTAGAGATTGTGGTCATTTCAAGTGGAAAGATGATGAACAGCATACTGTAGAATCGAGTTTTGTATGTTCATGTAATTGTAAAGCCTAAGTATCTACGTGAAGACCTATTGTGTATGTTCAAGACATGTGCTCAAATACCAAAAGAGAAAGACATCCAGATAGCCTTCAACATAACCATGCACAAGGGAAAGGGGGTTATGGAGGATAACGAGAAAGGAAAGGAGATAGCTTATTGAATTTGTTCTAACTATTTGGTTGAGTTAAATTAAGTATGTTGTAAGACTTATGTTATTTTTCAACTAGGAAGTCAATCTTCCAATCTGTTTCTTTCTTAATAGACTGTTACTTTTAGCATTTTTAAGTTATTGTTCCAATTTTGAAATTTGTTGTAAGAGAAAGAATAGGCAACAATAATCAAGAAGTTGGTTGAAATTTGGAGCCAATGAAATCTTATCCTATGCCTCATAGTTGGGTGTAAATTAATTCATCATTTATGTTGGCATAGTTCTACTGATTTCAGATGTGATTTGTATTGCATTTCTTTCATTGTTTTGTGGATAAAACTTGAATTTCTATTGCAACAACTAAACCAATATAGTTGCATATAGATCACCCAAATCCATTTGCTCCTCTTTTACACTACCTTTTCACTGAATCGGTAACCGGATTCTCCAATCTTGTGAACGTAAAATTGCAAGTAAATATGGCTTCTTTATCTTCCCACCAAAACTATAACTTGTCAAATAAATAATATTCAATTTCTACAGGCTAGAATTAGTTGAAAAAATGTTAAGATTCAAAATTTCTTTTTGAGTATCCAATGGTAAAAACATATTGATATAATAAGAAAATCTATTCATTCAAAATAATTCCTTCATCCACACAAAGACATCAAAAGCTACCATATACAACCATCCAAACATGTACATCACATTCTAGCTCAAAATCTAGCAAAACATTATCATAACTATCTAGACAAAATTACGATAAAAAACCATAAAAATCCACCATACACAACCCTCCCAAGAGGCAAAAATTTCCTTTATTCATAATCTGTTGGTCCATTCGTTGCTAGTCCCAATCTTAGCCTGGTTGTGTGTGTGCATGTCTCTATGAACTAAACTAAAGGGGTCAGCATAAACCTCATCGACAGTTCTTCAAATACATTTTGGGTCGATGTCGATCCCTTACCTCTTGACGAGACTATTTTGCCCTAGAATACACAATTACACATCAAACCATGCCTTATTACAAAGAGCAAATGTACTAAACAAGGTAAACAAGAACTTGATATTTACTCACTTGCTAGCTGACCAATACATTACAATTTGATTCAACTAGTTCTAATTCAGTATTGAACCATTCTTGTTGGAAGTAAAATAGGTTAGCATCACATGACCATTACGTACAAGTACATTTTATCTTTAAAAAAATGTAACATACTCATATGTTAACCGAAAGAGAAAATTATATACCTGAACTGGGACGTTGTTGCTTGAGCGATATTGTATATTGCGTCCCTTTAAACAACTCACTAAGTACATCATTTTCACCCACCTCTTCTTCTTGACATGTTACTTTCCTTGAATAGGCACTACCATTTCTTCTGTCTGTTTTCGTCTCTTTTTCTATTTCTTTCCCTGTTGTGGTACAGTCCACTTAGGCTGGATGATTTTCAGTGCATCCACTTTAGGCCACAACATTCTACCGTTGATTGGTACAGTTCATGTATGTCTCTACTGTGTAACAATTATGAACAAAATCCTCTGGCTGATTTGGACGTTCCCATATCACAGGCACGACATGCATACATGGTAGACCTATAAGTTCCTATTTTCTGCAAACGCATGTAAATGCTCTAAGAGATCAATGATATATGTCCCATAACTACATTCAATTGCCATATCGAGCATCCACGAAGTGTAGTGTACATCCTCTTGACATCTTGGCGATCTTATGTAGTTTTTTTTGTAATCTTTTGGCATAGGAATCTTTTCTCGTCTCCTCTGAATCCGTGTCATAAATGTAATTTTGCATTGAAGTCAACATATTTAGAATCAATTTCTCTCTACTGTCCAGTAATGTTTTGTTAAAAACTTAGCACCTATTTTTCAGTACTTTGAATGTACTGAATAGTGAGATCGACTTCACTTCTGATGGTGCCCCTTTATCGGCCGCCCATATGCACCTTCACTTACTTCACGAACTTTTTCCATCCACAACTTGTATTCGACAACAATTGTAGACTTTGTGGCACGCTAAACAAATTCCTTTAGAATTTTGCTCTTCTATTTGACGTTGAAGAAGTTTGTATACATGTCATACACAGAAGCGATATTCTACCTCCGGACTAACTCCTCAAACATATTTTGAAAACCATTTTGCTTGTTTGTCATCAACGTCTATCTCTTAACACTGCCAATTTTAGTGTTCTCTTGGATGTACCTCATGAACCATCTCCGCGTCGCTGTATTCTCCTTCTATACAATAGCATATACGATGGGGTTAATATAATCATTAGCATCTTGTCCCACTTCCATTAACATAATTCTCCCAAAACAACCACACAAACGACACCTATCAACACCAACCAATTTCCTGTATCCAATCTTAAAATCGACTGTGTAAGCACTAAAGCATATGTATCTACCTTGGAAAACCTGCTCGTGTAGGGCTATCATCACAGTTGATCCCAGATTTGTCCGAAGTACCTCTACAACATATTTTTTAAAAGCCCAAACTATTCCTCAATTGTTTCAAACTCTTAGACGAATTTTCAAAATCGGAATAAATCTCCTTCACAGCTTCCCAAATGTCTTTTGCGGTGGGTAGAAATAGGTATTTCTTTCCAATCATGGGCTTCATGGAGTTGATGAGCTACATGGTCAGCATGGAGTTCTCCGATCACCATTTTCGAAGGAAGGAAAATTGTGTCAGTTGAGGTTGGCTTCTTAGTCTCTCCAGTGAGGTACCCAAGTTTTACTTTTCCATCATTGATTAGTTTGATAGATTGCGCCCACTCTCTATAGTTTCTTCCATCCAATTTTTCTACCATGAGTTAAAAGGATGAACTTTCAATTCCTCCACTCACGGCAAAGGTAGCCTCTATTTCTTCATTGAAATATTCAGAGGTCGTTGACGCTTTGTTGTTGGTGGCAGTTTCTATCATTGGAATAGCTCTAATACCATGAAGGTGAAAATAGGAACAATTTCTCTGTATATTTCACGTTAATAATACACACTACATATATCCTATTTATAGTAGAGGGAAGGAATAAAAGAAAGGAAATAAATCTCTAATGAATATACAATATCCTATCTATGGCAAATTAAATCTTCAACAATCTCCCTAGTCATATTCCAAATCAATTCAGAGTTTCTAATAGTTTGAATCGTTCACTTAAATTGACCATCTGTTTAAGGATGGAAAGCTATACTAAAGTTTAATTTAGTACTCATAGCTCGATGTAAATTCTTTTGGAAATTCGATGTGAACCCAAGTCTCTGTCTGACACAATTGAAACTGGTGCACCATGCAACTTCACCACTTTCTTAACATCATGCATACCGATAAAAAATTAGCAGATTTGGTTAATCAGTCAACGATTACCCAAATGGCTGCATGACCTTTTATTGATTTTGGCAAACCAACAACAAAGTCCATTTTCACATATTTCCATTTTCATTCTGGAACATCTAATGGCTGCACAAACCCTAATGGTCATTGAAGTTTGACCTTGCTTGCACATCAAACACCTTTCAACATACTCAGCTACATCCTTCTTCATTCTCTTCCACCAAAATATCATTTTTAGGTCTCAATACATCTTGATACCTCCTGGATGCATTGAATATGGTGTAAAGTGAGCCTCCTCTAATATTTACCTTTTCAATTCCTCAAAGGCTGGTGCACATAATTGTCCTTGATGAAGCAGTGCTTTATCATCAAATGTGGTAAAATCTTTCCATTTTCCCATTTCTATCATTAGCTTTATGTTGAGATGAATTCAACATAAATTAAATAATATTTGACATAACTTCATGAAAATCATTTTGAATATTCCACGATGCCATTCATCTCTGCATCGACCACCTCGAATCATTAATTTTCTGAATAGAGTAAAAAAGAACATAATGTGAGATAAAATATCGATAAGTGTGCATGGGTAAATTTTGTTCATATATATGCATTTTGTTGAAATTTCACACTGTAGACATAAAAATTGGACCTAGCATAGAAAATACCAAATTTTCGTGTGTAATGTTACTATACTCCAATCCGTCCATATAAATCTTATCTATAATACTGACCATAACTTAACATATATAAGATTACTTACGCAATAATGTAATAGCACACTTACCTTTCACTTAACGAGAGAGATCCTTGAGCCTCTTGTAAGGTTGTGTGATTGTGTAAGTGTATGACTATATTTAATATGAAAAGAACAAGAGAAAGAATAAAGGCGGAGAGATGAATTGATAGAGATAGAGAGGGAAAGTGTAAATAGTTGGTGAAGGGTAGTCTAATATTGAGTTTATCTCATATTTATAGTATAAATTCTAGGACCATATGTAGAGAATGGCTAGATGTTAGGCATGATCATTGCACAAATGGCGCATTGTCTTAAAAATTGTCAAATCAATACCTTTAATCATGTGGTCAAATCAATCGACTTGGCATGAAATATGAGTAAATAATGTATTGGTCAAATCAATTACCATTATTTGTATATTCAAATCAATTAAATTGCCTAAAATGCACAAATAATGCCTACGGTCAAATAAATAATCTTTAATCATGACTAACTGACATATTTATATATATATTTTACACATGATTCCATCTAACTTTCAAATTAACTCTACATTTAGGTACTCAAACTATTGGCTAGTAATCAATAAGGTAATTTAACTAGGCCAATAACTTAAAGTCATTAGACTTTAATATTGCTCATTTAAGTCCTAATTTTAAAGCTAATCGCTAGCAATAAAATTTCGGAACATTACAATGTGTGTGTGTGTGTGTGTGTCTCAGGCAGGGACGTCATGGATAGATACTGAAGACGTAGTTTTCTTTTATACTTGTGTTATTCCATAGTACTACTGTTTTGATTGGCAAGGGCATCTTTTGTCCAAATAACTTGGGAGTATTTTAACTTGTTTCCTGCTTCGCAACACCTTTTTCTATTACCTCTTTTGATATATTTTTTTAAAACATTGTTTAGTTCTAATGCAATTTAATAATTGATTCCATTTTTTCTAAAAATTGTCATTCCACATAATTTTTTTGCTCGACTTTTATGTGCTTTTGAATGCAGATTTAGAAATGATTGTTGTGTTAATCTTGTTGTAGGAATGGCTAATCTGTGGACAACTCAAAGCTTTCTTTTTTCTGAGATGATGACGGATGACGCTCAAACTTCAAGGGAAGAAAGATGCTTACGGTAATGGATTAACAGCCTCGAAATTGATAAATATGTTAATAATGTATTTGAAGATATCGGGACAGGGTGAGCTAGACACTTTCTTGCAATGATATTGCACTTTATAAATTACATTTGATGTTCATTCTTCTTGTCTGTAGATGGATTCTTTAAAAGTGCTTGATAAAAATATCCTCCGAGTTGGTAAATTGGAAACATGCTACAAAACCTCCTATTAAGATGCCTTTTAGGAAGGTTGAGAATTGTAACCAAGTGATAAGTCAATATTGGTAAGGAATTGAACTTTTCCTATGTAAATGATGCTGGAAATGGTATCGTGCAGGGAAATAAGAAGCTCATTTTAGGTGAGAACTATCCTACTCTTAATCCAGCCCCTTGTTTTGCATAAGGTTATTGGTGATAAGAATCATTAGATGCAACAGAAGAAAACGTCCCAACTGTTGGAACCTTAATCGTGCCCCACTCCTAGGGTGCCAAGTACTGTAGTTCTATTGTTGTACCTTCTTTAAGTTCTTATTATGATATATGTGTTGAGTCCTTTTATTATCTCATCTCTTTTTATATCTGGAAAGTAATTTACATTTTTTTTTATTTCATCCCCCTAATTGCTTTTTGTCTTTCAAAATTATTAATTTTTAACTTGACTATTGTTGAAAACAATATTTAAATGATATACTTGTGTCTCTATCTAAAAGTTTAGGCTTCTAGATCAAGTGGTCCAACATGCAAACGTTCTGAGTTCAAGTCTTGCTACCACATTTAAATTAATTGGTGCATATGTTAGGTTTTGATTGGAAAAAAGTCAAACGTTCTTACATGTGAAGGGTCATGTTGAAAACAATATTAAATGATATACATTTGACACTATTTGCTAGTTTAAATTTTTAGATCTAGTGGTGCAAACCATAGGGTCTATTCATATTTCATATTTCATTACACACTAAATTATGTTTGATTTTTGCTAACCGTATAAAACTTGATTTAATTACTTGTAAGTTTTCCATAGGTCTTGTTTCTCATATCTTCTATATAAATTAATTAAGTTATTAACTTGACCCTCAAGTATGTTCTTCTATTGTCTGTCTATAGTAAACTTTTTACTACCGATGAAAAATATTTACTTCATGATTATAATGTAGCTCCTAACAATTGAAACTTTAAAAAAGAAAAAATGGATAGTGTAAATATTTGCTTAGATCTTTGCATAGATAGTAATGTTTTTAATAATTGTACAAGGAACGATAATATATTACTTGAAGAGTATATCCTGAAATAGCATAGATTGTCCTAGGACATCTAGTCCATGGGAAGAAATTACTAGGACATTAACTCTTCTTTTTTTCTTTAATTTTGAAAACTAGAGATGATCTTTCTACAACGTATTTGGAAGATCATAGAACTATCAAGCTATGGTGATAACATATCTTTTTATTATCTCGATAACAGCTCATAAGTTCATTGTGCTATGTAGCCTAGCAACCATAGTTTGTTTCTCGCTTGTCTATGTTACCAAGTTATCTCCAAAGAATGTACATCTTGTTCTCTCATTGATCTTGCTCAACCAGCGTAATTATATGGTTCTTAACTCAGATCTTGGGTTTTATTGACCAGATTCCCGTGGAATTGATTTCAAGTGGCTTGGAATGATTGTTGCCTTTAGATGAACTAGCCCTAAGAATGCATGAATTGACATACGATACTTCTGACATAGGCTTTATCTGACCTTGTATGTGACAAATAAATCAATTTCCCAACCACTTTGATGCCTTTCAAAATCTATGGCTGCATCTTCTTGTTCTTCCCTGGCTTGAGATTCTGTTCAGTAGGCACGTCAATTGGTTTACAAGTAAGCATCCTTATCTCCTATAGAAGATCAATAATGAAATTTTTTTTAGGTGGGAGAAAAACACCATTTCTTTAATGTACCAAAAAAAGAAGGGGATGGAGGGGCTTCTAACTGCCTGCTTGGTTAGTCTGTCCAAGTGTCTTCAGCATATTCTCATAACACCATTATATCATCCACAAGATGACAAGGGTCATGTTTGTCCATTTGTGAATACAAGATGACAATAATGTGATTCTTTTGAATTTGTTGAAACTCCATCTCATTCATGGCAATCTACCTGCTCAAACTATTTCTTTTAATATCTTCACTGAAACTTGGTGGAGCTTCTATTCGAGGCGTTAAAAAAAAAAAAAAGGGTGAACAATTGTGATACAATTTTCCATTCTTGCATTTGATCCTTTTTTTGGTTAAATTGATTTTTGTAAAAGGAAAAGTCCAATTTTCCTTAGTCTTCTTAATTTCCTTTATTAGTCGTGTTTTTAGCCTATATAAAGAGGTCCATTGATTGTAAGGAGACACACTTGAATATTGAATAAACCATTAATCTTTTCTCTCGGTTCTTTCTTCCTACTTCCATCTCTTTCTTCTTTATTGTCTCTTTCTCCTTTATTGTTTTGTTCATTGCAGTCGGCATTAATTTGGTGTTAGAGCTCAATCATTTCCTTTGATCAACCAATCCAATTTCCATCTGATGAGGACATCATTCACCTATATTTATTTTATTTTATTTGGACTTTTTTTGCTTATTTTAGTTGGCCTATTATTTATGGACTTATGTAATGGGTTTGACCCTTCCTCTTTAGGCTTTCATTTTGTTATTTAAATCTCATTTGCCATGTAATTGATAGTTGATGAATGAATAAACATTTTTGGGGGCTTATGGCAAAAATCTCTCCTTCTTCTACTTTCTCCTCTTCCATCTATTGAATTCTTCTTCTACTGTTGTTGTTGATTCTTTTTCGTCTATTATTTCTTCCCTTAATCTCCATAGATCTGTTTCCATACCAATTAATTGATCTAGTTGGTCAACTATCAATTTGGTATCAGAGCTGAAACTTGGGTAATTCTTAACCTACAATCCAAAATCTCTTCCTATTTCATTTCCAAAATTTGTCGAAATAGCATAAGTGAAAAGAATTTAGCGTAAGAGCAAAATATTTCATTTTTCCGGTCTTCTTTCTCAGTTGAAAAAAAGGTTACTATTCATCGTACCGTTCATGGGGTATTGTTCATACTCGAAAATCAGTATAGTATTTTCTGTAGGTTAAAAAAAATTTCAGTTTAGTATTTCAGATGTTTGCTGCTGCTATTGAGTGTAGTTTCCACAAATTTCAGCCCTAACAATCAAACCCTACTTACAAAATCAACCCAGAAGGTTAACCCATTGAAGCCCCATAAATCAGCACACTATTATACCACAGTCCACACAACAAGCCCAACTACACAACCCACTTCAAAAAATAAACAATAACGACCCACTATCCTGATAATTTGAAACAATCAACCAGTAGTACGAAGCTTGTTCAAAGCTTGGCCTTGAAAGGATGTTGATTGTTTATCTACAACCAACATAATCAAATAAAACAATTCTTAAGTTGAAAAATTAAAAATAACCGAAGGAAAAATGGATGGGGATCAGTAGGTATTCAGATCCCAATTACTACGAACAAAGAAGAAGCTTTCTTTCGAGTTATACACTTTGTTGGGAGTAATGACAAGATTTGAGCATATCATAGGATAGGGAGCCGAAAAATAGTAGTACTCTTTATGCACATTTGCCTTTTTTCTTACCTTCATTGGATGGTAAATGGATTGAAAAGTCTAGTGAAAGCTCTCCCCCCTAACCCATGATATTCCATAGTAAAAATAACCCATCATATGGGCCCACAATTTGGAGTAAGTTGGATGGAGGTGATATCAAAGAACGTTTTAGAAAATTATGAAAGCGAACTCTAAAGTCCCATCCATCAAATGTTTGTGAATAGCTAGTCAAGAAGAGGACAATTCGCAGTTTGGAATTTCGTAGGATAAATCAACTCTATGTCATCAAGAGCACCAAAGCGATCCCGAATTTTGCTCAAACCCTTTTCAGTGATATTCATACATATCTCCAAGGTTTTAAAATCCCCCCTATCACTAGATCCACCATATGTTGGGAACTACACCCAATTTAAGAATTTTTTGGTTAATTCCATATTTAGATGGTTTCACTACAAGATGAGACAGCACCTCAGTGCGTTGGGATCCTGTGGAGGAAGAGGGCATTTCAGGGAGGTATCCCTAAGTTTACAGCTTTCTATTTCCAAATGAGGTGACATATTCTGGAAGTCGCACTAGGAAGACATTCTAACATAAAAATCACAAGAGCAAATAAAGGAAAAATGCGAAGTAACTTTCAAAACAAAAAATAGAATTGCCATATAAAAGAGTTAGCAAATAAACAAAGAACCACTGGAGAAGAAGCAAGAAAGAAACCCATAAAAGGGTGTAACGTATATATAATTTCTAAAAAGGAGCGCAAGTCCTAGTATTACGTACTTAAACATATCACAACCGTCCAAAGTATCCAAACAATCACTGCTATCTAATATTAAATGGTGCTGGTTAAGAATTCAAAAGGAATGGAAATGATTAGGTGTAATTGACATATGCATTAAATGTATTAATCAACTAACCTTGAAAAGCCTAAAAGCCCTATAGTGAAAAAAAAAAAAAAAAAAAAAGGCAGGAAAAAAGAGAGAAAAGATGCTACAATGATAGAATGTCCTTCCAAAATAGCCCACGTAAGCCACAACAAACAAAAAGAAATACATGCACAAACAATGATAAGCTCGCATATTAATAAATATATGGTGAGTCCTAAATTTAATATGAATAATAAATCAAACTTCGGGGACTATTTGTTGAATCAAAGAATTAATCCCTTGAACTCATAACTTGTGAACCATAAATAAGGCAAGAAAGATAAGAATATAAAGGGCTAGCATAATATAAGCGAACCATTTCCCCCATTCTAGGATAACTCAACCATTATTGAAGGACACGTGGGTAAGTGTTGTGAGCATGACTCCAAAACTAATGAATGCAAGAAACGTAAACTAATGTATGAAAATTGAAACATGATACTATAACGAGCTCAATTATAAGCTAGTTCATAATAGGTTGTCATCTACCATTCATTCTAAACAATTGAATTACTACTAAGGTTGACAGAAAATCCATAATTACCCCCACTTCAGAAGACTAAAACATGTAAATTTAAATATCTCACTCCCAAATAACCATTTCTTTTCTTGATCTCGTTCAAGGATCAAAACTAGTGAGTTTAGGATGCAAAAATCCTGATTAAGTGAGAAATTTATTGATTCGATTTCTATCGGCAACAAAGACAATTAGCACATTGATACGTACACCATATCCCAAGTTGTGTTCATTTAAAATCGATGGGCCTTCTTTCATTCCCTTGAAGTAATGTTAAACAGGTTTACCTAATTACCTTGTTAATTGATGGGGATAAAAACAAATTTGACTACCTCAAAATTTTGTCAAATCAGCTGTGCAACATCAATCTAAAATCAAAAGAAATATTAGTTTCCATCTTAGAATTTTTTTGTTTGTGCTATTCTAGAAGGGAATTTTTTTGAAGCCCTATAATAGCATCAAAACCCATTTTTTCATTTTTCAAAATTAATATACAAAAGAAATTAAGAAATAAACAAACGACACACTCTATATGAACACAAGTCAAATATAGAATTCAATATATAAAACATATAGAGAGTAGCAATTCACATACCTTTGTTTTCAAAGTTTAAAAGAGGAATTAGGAGTTACAAAATTGTTGCAACTATTGCATATTAAAAGTTTTCAGGCCTTGGATTTAAAGCAGGGGTAGATAATGTAATACTCCGAAATTTTATGCTGGTTTAAATTTCGTTAGAATAGCGATTTAACTTTTAATATTATTTTGGCCATAAGAAAAGGGGGCACCACTTTTGTAGTGGTTAATGTTAGAGATAGTTAAGGAATGTAGGCATGAAGTGTCAAATGTTGTAAGTAATTATTAGTTAATCGGAACATAAGTCAAGTTTGAATTTGAATGAAGTGGATTATTTTTGTTAGGATTTCAATTGACCAAATGATTAAACTAATTTACAATCTACAATTTTTGAATATGTAAGTTGGATATAAGTTTAGATTTGGGATACACTTTGCTAATAATGAAAGTTAAAGGGTTTAGATTATATTAGTAGAAAAGATAAGAGGCTTCCTTTGTAAATCTAGGTTTTGAGGCCATTTATTACCCTATAATCAACCCACTTGTTATCCATTATCACCATACACTTAGATAATAGACTAAACATGTGTAGAAACAAGAAAAAAAAAAAGGAAGAAAAGGAGGTGAGGCGGTGGAGAAGAGAAAAGAAGAAAAAAATATCAAGATTTTACCCTTATCCTTATATATAAATATATACATCTATATCCATTGCCATAGAGAAAATTTCCTTCACTTTACAAACACTTATACACTCAAATAAAGAGTAATAACTGAAAATAAGAAAGGAAGGGAGAAGGAAGTAAGCCTAGCACTTCCAATTTATATTTCAATCAAAGATCTTCAAATTTTACGGTAAGATACTTTCTATGCTTAAGGGATATGATCTTCATGGTAATATTTATGCTTAAACTATGCATGAAAAACCATAATATGATTATGGTGGACAAGTCCACAAAGTTTGATATCTATTTATGCCTTAGGACAAGTCCGAAGAGCACCGACAAGCCGGATTGTGCAAGTATGGGTTTGATTGCATTCTTTTGTGTAGTATTATCATGATAAAAATCCAAGCATGGTATCTTACTGAGTATTTCTTATACTCATAGTATGTTATGCTAAATTTTCAGATCCATGATCGTTGGATTGATAGAAGTTAGTTGGCGAAATCGATGATGGATTAATGACAAAGATGTTTTGTATCGAAAGTTTTCTTTTGTATGTTTTATTCGATGACAGTTTTTCCATCTATTTTTCTTATGGTATTATGCAAAAATATGTGCATGACATGATGAAATATGGTATTAATAGTAAATTTTGTAATTATATCTTTCATGTTATGTTAAGAGACATTTTTGTAGTTTATTTTCCTTACAAGTGATAAAAGGCAGAAACGGGACAGTTTCTGAAGTCAATTTCAAAACGATGTTTCTAACTCTATAAACGTCCATTTGAGACTCTAAAAATATATCTGTTTTTCTCTTTGAGTTTTCTAAATATGGCCGAAGGAATCACTCAATTTCGATATCTATGGCCTGAGTTATCAAGGTTTTAACGTTAAGAGGTCAATCTGGATTTCCTGTATAATACTTCACTGTTTTCAGTAACACGTCTATATCATATGATCTTGGAAAATTTTCATATTTTAACCTAGAAAATTACTTGAAATTATCTTTCTAATGCCACAAATT
>NW_019266435.1:0-56080 GCF_002742605.1 Olea europaea var. sylvestris
TTTCATGTTATGTTAAGAGACATTTTTGTAGTTTATTTTCCTTGCAAGAGACAAAAGGCAGAAATGGGACAGTTTCTGGAGTCGATTTCAAAATGATGTTTCTAACTCTATAAACGTCTATTTGAAACTCTAAAAATATATATGTTTTTCTCTTTGAGTTTTCTAAATATGTCCGAAGGAATCACTCAATTTGGATACCTACGACCTGAGTTATCAAGGTTTTAACGTCAAGGGGTCAATCTGGATTTCCTGTGTAATACTTCACTGTTTTCAGTAAAACGTCCATATCATATGATCTTGGAAAATTTTTATATTTTAACCTAGAAAACTATTTGAAATTATCTTTCTAATTCCACAAATTTCATAGAAAACGGAGTTGGGATGAATTTTATAAAAATTGTCAAACTTGCTGCCCCAACTAATCTTGACAGTGCCGAGGCCGTATATGTGAAGCATAATTCCTTGTCGACATGCACTTTTATCGGCCATCAAATTTTATAAGAATTATTTTACCAAGTTGAAAATGAGTTTTTCACATGTAATACTTCTATTTAAGAGTATTTACATGTACCAAAGGCAGAAGCTATTATGTTAGTACGTGACCCCCGAGGCGCAAGTTCGGGGCGTCACAATTACCCTGTTTTACAGTTTAAATTTCAAACAGTTTTTCCATCCAATTGACACTTGACAACAACGTAAGTGTCAAACAACGTGTCAAAAATTAGTGTATTGATAGCAAAGTTCAATCACTAAGAACCTTGCTACGTGCACACTATGGTGTACACTTTAGTTTACACTTTGCCACGTGACAGTACCCTGTCGGATAGTTTAAATTTCAAACAATTTTCCCATTCAATTGACACTTGACAATAATGCAAGTGTCAAACAACGTGTCAAAAATTATTGTACAAATAGAAAAGTTCAATCGGTAAGAACCTGCAACATGTACATGATGAGTTTGTTACACTCATGATTTTTGCACAATTTTAGCTTGATTTTTGTTAGATTGTGTGAGTATATAACTTTTTTGATGTGTTTGTTAGTGTTGTTTTGAAGATTAAGAAAAGTGATGTGAAAAGAAGTATTAAAGTGAACAAAGAGGCCAAAAACATGAAATTGGGGCAGAAAGACGGTGCTTAGGCGCTGCATTCATAGCGCCTAGGCGCTACGAAACTGAAAAAAGATGAAATTTGGACCCGAGAGGCAGTGCCTAGGTGCTGCAATCATTGCGCCCTGGTGCCACAACCATATCGCCTAGGCACTGAAGACATAGCGCCCAGGTACTATAACCAGCGCTTAGGTGCTATCTTATAGCGCCTAGGCGCTACAATTGAAGATTAGAAGCATTCATTGGAAGAGGAAGGAGATCTTGGTGCAAGAATTCTACTTTTTCTTCTACATCTTTATTACAAACTAGGTGATGTATTCTAAGACAAATTCTTACTTTTCTTCTTGTATTATGAGTAGCTAAATTCATTGTTAGGGGGAATAATGTAACCTATTGGGATCTTTTACATTCTCTTATTAAGACTTTCAGTTTTTAATTCTTCCATGTGCTGATTTTGCTATGAGTTGAAAGCATTAAATTATCTTATCAATAATTTGATGATTTTTGTGAATTCTTTACAAATAGAGATATGAGTTTAGGATTTAGACCATGTAGTAAAATCTAGTACATTGGTAAAACAAGTAGAGATACCTATACCATTTATTGCAGTCATAATTGAATTCCTAAGACATGGAACTCGTTTAACTAAGTTGAATTTGCATAGAGATATGAAATTTAATTAGTTGAATAGGCTCAATGAGAACTCGAGAGGGGTAAATTGAATACAATAGGAGAATTCGACCGAGCACTACATTAGAATTAAGTTTTAATTTGAGATGTAAAGGTGATCAATTGGTGAAGTTATTCTACCCTAACATTCATTCATTATTTGATTCTCCAACCAGTTGTGTGAACATTCATTTATTTTCTAGAATGTAGATTAAGACCCAGATTTTACAACCTTTGATTTGTGTTAGTCAAATAGTAGTTAAAGAAAGATTGAATTAAGTGCTAGAAAATAGTCCTTGTGGGATCGACAAACCGGACTCTTAGGTCCACTATTACTTGTTACGGGTCGTACACTTGCGGAACGAAATTTTATAACAAGTTTTTGGTGCCGTTGCCGAGGACTATTTCTTCTAGTCTCAATTATTTTTTTATTTTAACTGTTATTTGATTTGTTTATTTTTCTTTTATTTACAAAAAATTGTGTTTGTTGTATGCTCCGTGCCCAAGGCGATGATCTTGAACCGTTTGATTCGGAGATAGAACGTACCTTCAAACAAAGACGCAAGGAACATAAACAAAAATAGCAACGTCAAGTGGCTAACAATCAACAAATCCATATCTCTATTCAGCCGATTGGACAAATAGCCGCAAGAGTGGCACCACCGGAACAACAGCACGAGCGAGGGAAAATAAATGAAGGTGATTTGCTAGTATCAATGTTCCTGACACCTATAGCAGCACCCATGCGCTCCAGTATCATGTATCCAGATTTTAGGGTGAATAACTTTCAGATCAGACCAGATTGGATTAACTTGATGAGCAACACCCTGCAATTCTATGGGCTACCTCATGAGAATCTGAACACACATATCTCCAGATTTCTCAGAAATTGTTAGCACTTCCATACTCCGGGGGTCAATGAAGATGCTATTAAATTACGACTATTTCCATTTACATTGAGAGATACTGCATTGGAGTGATTAGATGCGGAGCCTCATGCCATCATTACTACATGGGAAGAACTGATCAGGAAATTCTGCAACAAATTCTTCCCACCAGCTAGAGTAGCTAAAATCAGATTGGAAATTTAAACTTTTCAACAGAAAGAGGGAGAAAGCTATCACGAGGTATGGCATAGATTTAATGAGTTGATGAAAAAATGTCCAAACCATGGAATCATTCAAGGATACCAAGTGCAGTACTTCTACACCGGACTTACACCATTGTCAAAATCTCAAGTTGATACCTCTACTAGAGGATCAATCATAGGGAAATCAGTGCAACAAACCATGGACCTATTTGAGTTAATTGCCACCACACATTCAATGTTCTCATCAGAAAGAGTGGTACCACCAAAGGCAGCATGAATGTGTGAATTAGATAGCACAACATCTACCAATGCACAGATAGCAGCTTTAACAAAATAGGTAGAGTTACTTGTAAAATTGCAAACACATGGAGCAAATGCAATGATGGCCAGTTTAATATGCGAGAATTGTTGGAGAAATCACACTACAGAGAGCTGCATGATGCTTACTTCTTCAGATGAATAAGTAAACTTTATTCAAAATAGCTCCCGTAATTTCAACTCATATGGTAACAATTTCTAGCAAGAAAGAAGACCAAGTTTGGAGGAGATGTTTCAACAATATTTGCAAAAGACAGATAAAGTGTTCCAATAAATTGACATGAACTTTCAAAATTAGCAGGCATCCATCAAGAAACTGGAGACACAAATTGGTCAGATAGCACAACAACTTGTAAAATGTCCACAAGGGAAATTGCCAGGTAATAGAATGATAAATCCTAAGGAACAATTAATGGCAATTAAAGTAGTGGAGAACGATCCACCCAGGGCTGCCTTAAAAGTTAAAGCATATGTACCTCCACTTTCGTTTCCTCAAAGACTTCGAAAGAAGTTGATGGAGCAAAATATTCATGTCATAAATACAAAGAGCGAGGTACAAGCGCCAGAGATCACTACAGAAAGACCCAAAAGAAAAGATGACTAAGAAGTGATTGATGAAGCTACAAGGGAAGTCCTCCTCCTTTTCCTTTAAATTTCACATTGAGGATAATGTTTCAGTTAAGTTTGGGGGAGTGATATCATTTGGTTACATTGTTGAGTTTCTCAAATGCTTATGTGTGATTTGCTTGTTTTATGTGTTTATATTTTTATTCAAAAAAATAATTCATTTCGTGTTTTTGCATGCTTGTGTGTGTTAGATAACCTTGTTGGTATTGATATATGTAATTGAGAGCATGCATTGATTTATGAATTGTGGACGAGTTATGTGTTTGAGTTAGATTTTTGCTTATTCATGTGAAACGAAAATTATTTTTTGCACGTGAGTTGATTGTAGCGTTGTGCATGAGGAGGTTGATTCACGTTTATAGGTTGAAATAGAGAACTTAGATGCTAAACCCAAACAACCGTTAAACATCACAATACCCTTAAACCAAACTTAGGAAGTTTGGATGATTGAACTATTGTAGGGAAATTTGGAGATAAATGTGGATTTCGTGTGTGTTAATTCTTGTGTAGATTGTCTGAGACCAATAGGATGAAAATTGGGTGAAAACTTTAAGTTAGAGTTCGATTTTCGAGGATAGGTGTTTAATAAGGGGCATTGCACTAATCACCGCATAAAAAAAAAAAAGATCCCAATGAGGACAACTTTAATAATCTCATTGTGAATCGTCTCTTCGTAGCCTTTATGACTCGAATGATTAAGCCTGTAAAGGTTTAAAACCTGATGCCCTAAAGTCATCTGATTTGGGAGTCATCGGTCTAAAACTCGCTATGGTGTACACACTTTAATTTACACCTTGCCACGTGACATTATCCTGTTGGATAGTTTAAATTTCAAACAGTTTTCCGATCCAATTGGCACTTGACAACAATGCAAGTGTTAAACAACGTGTCAAAAATTAGTGTACAAATATTAAAGTTCAATCGATAAGGACCTTTCAACACGTACACTATGGTGTACATCTAAGTTTACACTTTGACACGTGACATTACCCTGTTGGATAGTTTAAATTTCAAAGAATTTTCCAATCCAACTGACACTTGAAAATAATGCAAGTGTCAAACAATATGTCAAAAATCAGTGTACAAATAGCAAAGTTCAATTGGTAAGAACCTTAATACATGTACACTATAGTGTACACACTTTAGTTTACACTTTTCCACGTGACATTATCTTGCTGGACAGTTTAAATTTCAAACAGTTTTTCCATCCAATTGATACTTGACAACAATGCAAGTGTTAAACAATGTGACGAAAATCATTGTATAAATAGCAAAGTTCAATCGGTAAGAACTTTATTACATGTGCACTATGGTATGCACACTTTAGTTTACACTTTACCACGTGACATTGCCCTACTGGACAATTTAAATTTCAAATAGTTTTCCCATCCAATTAACACTTGACAACAATGCAAGTGTCAAACAACGGGTTAAAAATCAGTCTACAAATAGCAAAGTTCAATCGGTATGAACCGTGCCACACGTACACTACAGTGTACACTTTAGTTTACACTTTGCCATGTGACATTGCCCTTTTGGACTGTTTAAATTTCAAACAATTTTTGCATCCAATTGACACTTGACAACAATGCAAATGTAATGCAACGTGTTAAAAATTAGTGTTCAAGTAGCAAAGTTCGATCGGTAAAAACCTTACTACCTGTATCCTATGCTGTGTACTTTAGTTAACACTTTATCACGTGACATTACCCTGTTGGATAGCTTAAATTTCAAACAGTTTTCCCATGCAATTGACACTTGACAACAATGCAAGTGTCAAATAACATGACGAAAATTAGTGTACAAATTGTAAAGTTCAATCGGTAAGGACCTTGCTACATGTACACTATGGTGTATACTTTAGTTTACACTTTGCCACGTGACATTGCCTTTCTGGAAAGTTTAAATTTTAAATAGTTTTCCCATCCAATTGATATTGGACAACAATGCCAGTGTCGAACAATGTGTCAAAAATCGGTGTACAAATAGCAAAGTTCAATTGACAAGACCCTTACTACAAGTACAATATGGTTTACACTTTAGTTTACACTTTGTCACGTGACATTAGCCTTCTGGACAGTTTAAATTTCAAATAGTTTTCCCATCCAATTGACACCTAACAATAATGCAAGTGTCAAACAATGTGTCAAAAATTAGTGTACAAATAGCGAAGTTCAATCGGCGAGAACATTGCTACATTTACACTATGGTTTACACTTTACCACGTGACGTTACCTTGTTGGACAGTTTAAAACTCAAACAGTTTTCCCATCCAATTAACACTTCACAACACTGCAAGAGTCAAACAACGTGTCGAAAATAATTGTACAAATAGCAAAGTTCAATCGGAAAGGACCTTGCGATATGTACACTATGGTGTACACTCTAGTTTACACTTTGCCACATGACATTACCCTGTTGGACAGTTTAAATTTCAAATTGTTTTCCCATCCAATTGATAATTGACAACAATGCAAGTGTTAAACAACGTGTAAAAATCGGTGGTGCAAATAGCAAAGTTCAATCGGTAAGGACCTTGCTACATGTACACTATGGTGTACACTTTAGTTTACACTTTGCCACGTGTCATTACCCTGTTGGACAGTTTAAATTTCAAACAATTTTTCCATCCAATTGACACATGACAGCAATGCAAGTGTCATACAACCTATCAAAAATTAGTGTTCAAGTAGTAAAGTTTGATTACTAAGAACCTCGCTACATGTACTCTATGGTGTATACTTTAGTTAACACTTTGCCACGTAACATTACCCTGTTGGACAGCTAAATTTTCAAACAGTTTTCCCATCCAATTGACACTTGAAAACAATGCAAGTGTGAAACAACGTGACGAAAATCAGAATACAAATTGTAAAGTTCAATTGGTAAGGACCGTCCTACATGTACACTATGGTGTATACTTTAGTTTACACTTTGCCACACGACATTACCCTACTGGACAGTTTAACTTTCAAATAGTTTTCCTATCGAATTGACACTAGACAACAATGCAAGTGTCAAACAACGTTTCAAAAATCAGTGTACAAATAGCAAAGTTCAATCGGCAAGAACCTTACTATAAGTACACTGTGGTGTACACTCTAGTTTGCACTTTACCATGTGACATTACCCAACTTGACAATTTAAATTTCAAATTGTTTTCCCATCCAATTGACACTTGACAACAATGAAAGTGTCAAACAATGTGTCAAAAATCAGTGTACAAATTGTAAAGCTCAATCGATAAGGTACTTGCTACATGTGTGTATGGTGTATACTTTAGTTTACACTTTGCCACGTAACATTACCATCTTGGACATTTTAAATTTCAAATAATTTTCCCATCCAATTGGTACTTGATAACAATGCAAGTGTCAAATAACGTGTCAAAAATCAGTGTACAAATAGTAAAGTTTAACCGGTAAGGACCTTGCTACATGTACACTATGGTGTACACTTTAGTTTACACTTTAACAAGTGACATTACCCTATTCGATAGTTTAAATTTCAAACAGTTTTCCAATTTAACTAGCACTTGACGATAATGCAAGAGTCAAACAACGTGTCAAAAATCAGTGTACAAATAGCAAAGTTCAATAGGTAAGAACCTTGCTACATGTACACTTTTTTGTACACACTTTAGTTTACACTTTCACACGTGACATTATCTTGCTAGACAGTTTAAATTTCAAGCAGTTTTCTCATCCAATTGACATGTGACAAGAATACAAGTGTCAAATAACGTGTCAAAAATCATTGTATAAATAGCATAGTTCAATCGGTAAGAACCTTGTTACATGTACACTATGATATGCATACTTTAGTTTACACTTTGCCACGTGACATTGTCCTACTGGACAATTTAAATTTCAAATAGTTTCCCTATCCAATTGACACTTGACAACAATGCAAGTGTTAAACAACATGTCAAAAATCAGTGTACAAATAGCTAAGTTCAATCGGTAAGAACCTTGCCACATGTATACTATGGTGTACACTTTAGTTTAAACTTTGCACCATGACATTACCCTGTTGGATAGTTTAAATTTCAAATAGTTTTCCCATACAATTGACAGTTGACAACAATGCAAGTGTCAAACAACATGTCAAAAATCAGTGTACAAATAGTGGAGTTCAATCGATAAGAACCTTGTTATATGTACACTATGGTGTACACTTTAGTTTACACTTTGCCACGTGACATTACCCTGTTGGACTGTTTAAATTTTAAACAGTTTTCCCATCTAGTTGACAATTGACACCAATCCAAGTGTCATACAACGTGTCAAAAATTAGTGTTAAAGTAGCAAAGTTCGATTGGAAAGAACCTTGCTACCTGTACCCTATGGTGTACACTTTAGCTGACACTTTGCCATGTGACATTACCCTGTTGGACTGTTTAAATTTTAAATAGTTTTCCCATCTAGTTGACAATTGACAACAATGCAAGTGTCATACAACGCGTCAAAAATCAGTGTTAAAGTAGCAAAGTTCGATTGGAAAGAACCTTGCTACCTGTACCCTATGGTGTACACTTTAGTTGACACTTTGCCATGTGACATTACCCTATTGGACTATTTAAATTTTAAACAGTTTTCCCATTTAGTTGACAATTGACAACAATGCAAGTGTCATACAACGCGTCAAAAATCAGTGTTAAAGTAGCAAAGTTCGATTGGAAAGAACCTTGCTACCTGTACCCTATGGTGTACACTTTAGTTGACACTTTGCCACGTGACATTACCCTGTTGGACAACTTAAATTTCAAACAGTTTTCCCATGCAATTGACACTTGACAACAATGCAAGTGTCAAACAACGTGACGAAAATCAGTGTACCAATTATAAAATTGAATCGGTAAGGACTTGCAACGTGTACACTATGGTGTATACTTTAGTTTACACTTTGCCACGTGATATTACCCTACTAGACAGTTTAAATTTCAAATAGTTTTCCCATCCAATTGACACTGGACAATAATGTAAGTGTCGAACAACTTGTCAAAAATCAGTGTACAAATAGCAAAGTTCGGTTGGCAAGACCCCGATTACAAGTACACAATGGTGTACACTTTAGTTTAAACTTTGTCACATGACATTAGCCTTCTGGACAATTTAAATTTCAAATAGTTTTTCTATCAAATTGACACCTGACAACAATGCAAGTGTCAAACAACGTGTCAAAAATCAGTGTACAAATAGCAAAGTTCAATCGGCGAGAACATTGCTACATTTACACTATGGTTTACACTTTATATTACACTTTGCCACGTGACATTACTCTGTTGGACAGTTTAAAACCCAGACAGTTTTCCCATCCAATTGACGCTTCACAACAATGCAAGAGTTAAATAACGTGTCGAAAATAACTGTACAAATAGCAAAGCTTAATTGGTAAGAACCTTGCTACATGTACACTATGGTGTAAACTCTAGTTTACACTTTCCCACGTGACATTACCTTATTGGACAGTTTAAATTTCAAACAGTTTTCCCATCCATTTGACAGTCGACAAGAATGCAAGTGTCAAACAACGTGTCAAAATCAGTGTGCAAATGGCGAAGTTCAATCGGTAAGGACCTTGCTACATGAACACTATGGTGTACACTTTAGTTTATACTTTGCCATGTGTCATTACCCTGTTGGATAGTTTAAATTTCAAAAAAAATTCCCATCCAATTGACACTTGACAACAATACAAGTGTCAAACAATGTGTCAAAAATCAGTGTACAAATAGCAAAGTTCAATTGGCAAGAACTTTACTACAAGTACACCTTACTACAAGTACACTATGGTGTACACTTTAGTTAACACTTTGTCATGTGATATTACCATGTTGGACAGTTTAAATTTCAAACAGTTTTCTCATCCAATTGACAAATGACGACAATGCAAGTGTCAAACGTGTCAAAAATCAGTGTACAAATAGCAAAGTTGAATTGGTTAGAAACTTGCTACATGTATACTATGGTGTACACTTTAAATTACACTTTGCCACGTGATATTACCCTACTGGACAGTTTAAATTTCAAACTATTTTCCCATCCAATTGACACTAGACAACAATGCAAGTGTCAAACCACGTGTCAAAAATTAGTGTACAAATAGCAAAGTTCAATCGGCAAGAACCTTATTACAAGTGCACTATGGTGTACACTTTAGTTTTCACTTTGCCACGTGACATTACCCTGCTGGACAGTTTAAATTTTAAATAGTTTTCCCATCCAATTAACACCTGACAGCAATGTAAGTGTCATGCAATGTGTGAAAAATTAGTGTTCAAATAGCAATGTTCAATCGGTAAGAACCTTGCTACATGTACACTATAGACTATTTAAATTTGAAATAGTTTTCTCATCAATTTGACACTTGACAACAATGCAAGTGGCAAACAACGTGTCAAAAATCAGTGTATAAATAGCAAAGTTCAATTCGGCAAGAACCTTGCTACATATACACTATAGTGTACACACTTTAGTTTACACTTCGCCACGTGACATTACCCTATTGCACAGTTTAAATTTCAAACAATTTCTCCATCCAATTGACACTTGACAACAATGCAAGTGCCAAATAACATGTCAAAAATCAGTGTACAAATAACAAAGTGCAATCGGTGAGAACCTTGCTACATGTACACTGTGATGTACATACTTTAGTTTACACTTCGCCACGTAACATTACCCTGCAGGAGAGTGTAAATTCCAAATAGTTTTTCCATCCAATTGACACTTGACAACAATGTAAGTCTTAAACAATATGTCAAAAATGAGTGTACAAATAGCAAAGTTCAATCGGTAAGAACCTTGCTACATGTGCACTATAGTGTACACTTTAGTTTACACTTCGCCACGTGACATTATCCTATTGGACAGTTTAAATTTTAAAAACTTTTCCCATCCAATTGACACTTGACAACAGTGCAAGTGTCAAACAACGCGGCAGAAATCAGTGTACAAATCGCAAAGTTCAATTGGTAAGAACCTTGAGACATGTACACTATGGTGTACACTTTAGTTTACACTTTCCCACGTGTCATTACCCTATTGAGCAGTTTAAATTTCAAACAATTTTCACATCCAATTGACACTTGACAACAGCGCAAGTGTCAAACAATGTGTCAAAAATTAGTGTACAAATAGCAAAGTTCAATTGGTAAGAACATTAGTACATGTGCGCTATGGTGTACACTTTAGTTTATACTTTGCCACGTGACATTGCCCTATTGGACAGTTTAAATATCAAATAGTTTTCCCATCCAATTGACACTTGACAACAACGCAAGAGTCAAACAACGTGTCGAAAATTAGTGTATAAATAGCAAAGTTTAATTGGTAAGGACCTTGCTACATTTACACTATGGTGTACACTTTAATTTACACTTTGCCACATGACATTACCCTGTAGGGCAGTTTAAATTTCAAAGAGTTTTCCCATCCAATTGACATTTGGCTACAATGCAAGTGTCAAACAACGTGTGAAAAATAAGTGTGCAAATAGTAAAGTTCGATCGGTTAGAACCTTCCCACACATACATTATGGTGTACACTTTAGCATGCACTTTGCCACGTGACATTGCCCTACTGGACAATATAAATTTCAAATAGTTTTCCCATCCAATTGACACTGGACAACAATGCAAGTGTCAAACAACGTGTCAAAAATTAGTGTGCAAATATCAAAGTTCAATCGGTTAGAACCTTGCTACATGTACACTATGGTGTACACTTTAGTTTACACTTAGCCACGTGACATTACCTGCTAGACAATTCAAATTTCAAATAGTTTTTCCATCCGATTGACACTTGACAACAACACAAGTGTCAAATAACGTGTCAAAAATTAGTGTACAAATTGCAAAGTTCAATCGATAAGAACCTTGCTACATGTACACTATGGTGTATACTTTAGTTTACATTTCGCCACGTGACATTACGTTGTTGGACTGTTTAAAGTTCAAGTAGTTTTCCCATCCAATTGACACTTCACAATAATGCAAGTGCCAAACAACGTGTCAAAAATCAGTGTATAAATAGCAAAGTTCAATCGGTAAGAAACTTGCTAAATGTACACTATGCTGTACACTTTAGTTTACACTTTCCCACATAACATTGCCCTGTTTGACCGTTTAAATTTCAAACCGTGTTGCCATCCAATTGACACTAGACAATGATACAAGTGTCACACAACTTGTCAAAAATCACTGCACAAATAGCAGAGTTCAATCGGCAAGAACCTTACTATAAGTGCCCTATGGTGTATACTTTAGTTTACACTTTGCCACATGACATTACCCTGCTGGACAGTTTAAATTTCAAACAGTTTTTCCATCCAATTGACACTTGCCAACAATGCAAGTGCTAAACAACATGTGAAAAATCAGTATACAAATAATAAAGTTCAATCGGTAAAAACCTTGCAACATGTACACTATAGTGTACACACTTTAGTTTACACTTCGCCATGTGACATTACCCTGCTGGAGAGTTTAAATTTCAAACAGTTTTCCCACCCATTTGACAGTTAACAATAATGCAAGTGTCAAACAACGAGTCAAAAATCAGTGTGTAAATATCAAAGTTCAATCGGTTAGAACCTTGCTACATGTACACTAGGGTGTACACTTTAGTTTACACTTTGCCACGTGACATTACCTGCTAGACAATTCAAATTTCAAATAGTTTTTCCATCCAATTGACATTTGACAACAACACAAGTGTCAAACAACGTGTCAAAAATTAGTGTACAAATTGCAAAGTTCAATCAGTAAGAACCTTGCTACATGTACACTATGGTGTATACTTTAGTTTACATTTCGCCACGTGACATTGCGTTGTTGGACTGTTTAAAGTTCAAGTAGTTTTCCCATCCAATTGACACTTGACAACAATGCAAGTGCCAAACAACGTGTCAAAAATCAGTGTATAAATAGCAAAGTTCAATCGGTAAGAAACTTGCTAAATGTACACTATGTTGTACACTTTAGTTTACACTTTCCCACATAACATTGCCCTATTTGACCGTTTAAATTTCAAACCGTGTTCCCATCCAATTGACACTAGACAATGACGCAAGTGTCACACAACGTGTCAAAAATCACTGTATAAACAGTAAAGTTCAATCGTCAAGAACCTTATTACAAGTGCCCTACGGTGTACACTTTAGTTTACGCTTTGCCACGTGACATTGCCCTGCTGGACAGTTTAAATTTCAAACAGTTTTCCATCCTATTGATACTTGACAACAATACAAGTGCTAAACAACATGTGAAAAATCAGTGTGCAAATAACAAAGTTCAATCGGTAAGAACCTTGCTACATGTATACTATAGTGTACACACTTTAGTTTACACTTCACCACGTGACATTACCCTGCCGGAGAGTTTAAATTTCAAACAGTTTTCCCACCCATTTGACAGTTGACAATAATACAAGTGTCAAACAACGTGTCAAAAATTAGTGTGCAAATATCAAAGTTCAATCAGTTAGAACCTTGCTACATGTACACTATGGTGTACACTTTAGTTTACACTTTGCCACGTGACATTACCCTACTGGACAGTTTAAATTTCAGATAATTTTCCCATCCAATTGACACTGGACAACAATGCAAGGTCAAACAACGTGTAAAATATTAGTGTACAAATAGCAAAGTTCAATCGGCAAGAATCTTACTGCAAGTGCACTATGGTGTACACTTTAGTTTCCACTTTGCCACGTGACATTACCCTCTTGGACAGTTTAAATTTAAAACAGTTTTCCCATCCAATTGACACCTGACAACAATGCAAGTGTCAAACAACGTGACAAAAAATCAGTGTTCAAATAGCAAAGTTCAATCGGTAAGAAACTTACTACATGTACACTATGGTGCATAATTTAGTTTACACTTTTCCACGTGACATTACCCCATTGGACAGGTTAAATTTCAAACAATTTTCCCATCCAATTGACACTTGACAATAATGCAAGTGTCAAACAACGTGTCAAAAATCAGTGTACAAATAGCAAAGCTCAATCGGTAAGAACCTTGCGACATGTGCACTATGGTGTACACTTTAGTTTGCACTTTGCCACGTGAAATTACGCTGCTGGACAATTCAAATTTCAAACAATTTTTCCATCCAATTGACACTTGAGAACATTGTCGGTGTCAAACAACATGTCAAAAATCAGTGTTCAGATAGCAAAGTTCAATCGGTAACAACCTTGCTACATGTACGCTATGGTGTACACTTTAGTTTACACTTAGCCACAGGACATTACCCTATTGGACCGTTTAAATTTCAATGAGTTTTCCCATCCTATTGACCCTTGACAACAATACAACTGCCAAACAACGTGTCAAAAATCAATGTATAAATAGCAAAGTTCAATCGGTAAGATCCTTGCTACATGTACAATATGGTGTACTCACTTTAGTTTACACTTCGCCACGTGACATTACCCTTCTGCATAGTTTAAATTTCAAACAGTTTTCCCATCCAATTGACACTAGACAACAATGCAAGGTCAAACAACGTGTAAAATATTAGTGTACAAATAACAAAGTTGAGTCGGTAAGAATCTTACTGCAAGTGCACTATGGTGTACACTTTAGTTTCCACTTTGCCACGTGACATTACCCTCCTGGATAGTTTAAATTTAAAATAGCTTTCCCATCCAGTTGACACCTGACAACAATGCAAGTGTCAAACAATGTGACAAAAATAAATGTTCAAATAGCAAAGTTCAATCGGTAAGAACCTTACTGTACACTATGGTGTACAATTTAGTTTACACTTTCCCACGTGACATTACCCCATTGGACAGGTTAAATTTCAAACAATTTTCCCATCCAATTGACACTTGACAATAATGCAAGTGTCAAACAACGTGTCAAAAATCAGTGTACAAATAGCAAAGTTCAATTGGTAAGAACCTTGCGACATGTGCACTATGGTGCACACTTTAGTTTAAACTTTGCCACGTGACATTACCCTGCTGGACAGTTCAAATTTCAAACAATTTTTCCATCCAATTGACACTTGAGAACATTGCAGGCGTCAAACAACATGTCAAAAATCAGTGTTCAAATAGCAAAGTTCAATCGGTAACAACCTTGCTACATGTACACTATAATGTACACTTTAGTTTACACTTAGCCACATGACATTACCCTGTTGGACCGTTTAAATTTCAAAGAGTTTTCCCATCCAATTGACACTTGACAACAATACAACTGCCAAACAACGTGTCAAAAATCAGTGTATAAATAGCAAAGTTCAATCGGTAAGAACTTTGCTACATGTACACTATGGTGTACTCACTTTAGTTTACACTTCGCCACGTGACATTACCATTCTGGATAGTTTAAATTTCAAACAGTTTTTCCATCTAATTAAAACCTGACAGCAATGCAAGTGCCAAACGATATGTCAAAAATCAGTGCGCAAAAAACAAAGTTCAATCAGTAAGAACTTTGCTACATGTACACTTTGCTGTCCACACTTTAGTTTACACTTCGCCACGTGACATTACCCTGCAGGATTGTTTAAATCTGAAACAATTTTTCCATACAATTGACACTTGAAAGCAACGCAAGTCTCAAACAACATGTCAAAAATCAGTGTACATATAGCAAAGTTCAATCGGTAAGAACCTTGCTACATGTACACTATAGTGTAGACTTTCATTTACACTTTACCATGTGACATTATCCTGCTGGATAGTTTAAATTTTAAATTGTTTTACCATCCAATTAACACTTGACAACAATGTAAGTGTGGAAAAACATGTCAGAAATCAGTGTACAAATAGCAAAGTTGAATCAGTAAGAACCTTGCTACAGGTACACTGTAGTGTACACTTTAGTTTACAGTTTGCCACGTGAAATCACCCTGTTGGACAGTTTAAATTTCAAACAGTTTTTCCATCCAATTGACACTTGACAATAATGCAAGTGCCAAACAACGTGTCAAAAATTAGTGTATAAATAGCAATGTTCAGTTGGTAAGAACCTTCCTACATGTTCAGTATGGTGTACACTTTAGTTTAAACTTTACCACATGACATTACCCTGTTGAGTAGTTTAAATTTCAAACAATTTTCCCATCCAATTGACACTTGACAACAACGCAAGTGTCTAGCAACATGTTAAAAATCAGTGTACAAATAGCAAAGTTCAATCGATAAGGACCTTGCTACATGTACACTATGGTGTACTCACATTAGTTTACACTTCGCCACGTGACATTACCCTTCCGGACAGTTTAAATTTTAAACATTTTTTCCATCTAATTAAAACTTGACAGCAATGCAAGTGCCAAACAACATGTCAAAAATCAGTGAGCAAATAACAAAGTTCAATCAGTAAGAACCTTGCTACATGTACACTTTGGTATCCACACTTTAGTTTACACTTCGCCACGTGACATTACCCTGCTAGACTGTTTAAATTTCAAACAATTTTTTCATACAATTGACACTTGAAAACAACGCAAGTCTCAAACAACATGTCAAAAATCTGTGTACATATAGTAAAGTTCAATCGATAAGAACCTTGCTACATGTACACTATGGTTTAGACTTTCATTTACACTTTACCACGTGACATTATCCTACTGGATAGTTTAAATTTTAAATTGTTTTACCATCCAATTAACACTTGACAACAATGCAAGTGTGGAAAAACGTGTCAGAAATCAGTGTACAAATAGCAAAGTTGAATCAGTAAGAACCTTGCTACATGTACATTGTGGTGTACACTTTAGTTTACAGTTTGCCACGTGAAATTACCCTGTTGGACAGTTTAAATTTCAAACAGTTTTTCCATCCAATTGACACTTGACAACAATGCAAGTGCCAAACAACGTGTCAAAAATTAGTGTATAAATAGCAATCTTCAATTGGTAAGAACCTTCCTACATGTTCAGTATGGTGTACACTTTAGTTTAAACTTTGCCAAGTGACATTACCCTGTTTTGCAGTTTAAATTTCAAATAATTTTCCCATCCAATTGACACTTGATAACAACGCAAGTGTCTAACAACATGTTAAAAATCAGTATACAAATAGTAAAGTTCAATCGGTAAGGACCTTGCTACATGTACACTATGGTGTACACTTTAGTTTACACTTTACCACGTGACATTATCTTGTTGGATAGTTTAAATTTTAAATTCTTTTACCATCCAATTATCGCTTGACAACAATGCAAGTCTGAAACAACGTGTCAGAAATCAGTGTACAAATAGCAAACTTCAATCAGTAAAAACCTTGCCACATGTACACTGTGGTTTACATTTTAGTTTACAGTTGGCCACGTGACAATACCCTGCTGGACAGTTTAAATTTCAAACAGTATTCCCATCCAATTGACACCTGACAACAATGCAAGTGCTAAACAATGTGCCAAAAATCAGTGTATAAATAGCAAAGTTCAATTGGTAAGAACCTTCCTACATGTTCAGTATGGTGTACACTTTAGTTTAAACTTTGCCACGTGTCATTACCCTGTTGAACAGTTTAAATTTCAAACAATTTTCCCATCCAATTGGCATTTGACAACAACGCAAGTGTCTAACAAATTTTCAAAAATCAGCGTACAAATAGCAAAGTTCAATCGGTAAGGACCTTGCTACATGTATACCACAGTGTACACTTTAGTTTACACTTTACCACGTGACATTATCCTGTTGGATAGTTTAAATTTTAAATAGTTTTACCATCCAATTAACACTTGACAACAATGCAAGTATGAAACAACGTAACAGAAATCAGTTTTCAAATAGCAAATTTCAATCAATAAGAACCTTGCTACATGTACACTGTGGGGTATACTTTAGTTTACAGTTTACCATGTGACATGACCCTATTGGACAGTTTAAATTTCAAACAATTTTTCCATCCAATTGACACTTCACAACAATGCAAGTGTCAAACAATGTGTTGAGAATTAGGGTACAAATAACTAAGTTCAATCGGTAAAAACCTTGCTACATAGACACTATGGTGTACACACTTTAGTTTACACTTCGCCACGTGACATTATCCTGTTGAACAGTTTAAATTTTGAACAGTTTTTCCATTCAATTGACACTCGACAACAATGCAAGTCTCAAACAACATGTCAAAAATCAGTGTACAAATAGCAAAGTTTAATCGGTAAGAACCTCGCGACATGTGCACTATGGTGTACACTTTAGATTACACTTTGCCACGTGACATTACCCTGCTGGACAGTTCAAATTTCAAACAGTTTTTCTATCCTATTGTACTTGACAACATTGCAAGTGTCAAACAACGTGTCAAAAATTAGTGTTCAAATAGCAAAGTTCAATCGGTATGAACCTTGCTACATGTACACTATGGTGTACAGTTTTCCATCCAATTGACAACTAATAACAATGCAAGTGTAAAACATCGTGTTAAAAATCAGTGAACAAACAGCAAAGTTCAATCGGTATGGACCTTGCTACATGTACACTTTAGTTTACACTTTGCCACGTGACATTACAACGCTGGACAGTTTAAATTTCCAACAATTTTCCCATCTAATTGACATTTGACAACAATGTAAGAGTCAAACAACGTGTCAAAAATCATTGTACAAATAGTAAAGTTCAATAGGTAAGGACCTTGCTACATACACACTACGAAGAACTCTTTAGTTTACACTTTGCCACGTGACATTACCCTGTTGGATAGTTTAAAGTTCAAATAGTTTTCCAATCCAATTGACACTTGAGAACGTGCAAGTGTCAAACAACATGTCAAAAATTAGTGTACAAAATTCAGTGTACAAAGAGCAAAGTTCAATTGGTCAGAACCTTGCTAGATATACACTATAGTGTACACATTGGTTTACACTTTACCTCGTGACATTACCCTATTGGACAGTTTAAATTCTAAACACTTTTCCCATCCAATTCAAACTTAGTAGCAATGCAAGTGTCAATCAACGTGTCAAAAATCAGTGTACAAATAGTAAAGTTCAATTGGTCAGAATCTTGCTACATGTACACTATGGTGTACACATTTTAGATTATAGTTTGCCACGTGACATTACCTTGCTGGACAGTTTAAATTTTAAATAGTTTTCCCATCCAATTGACACTTAACAATAATGCAAGTGTCAAATAATGTGTCAGAAATCAGTGTACAAATGGGAATGTTCAGTAGGTATAAACCTTACTACATGTACACGTTAGTTTACAATTTACCACGTGATATTACCCTGTTGGATAGTTTAAATTTCAAACAGTTTTCTCATCCAACTGAGACTTGACCACAATGCAAGTGTCAAACAACGTGTCGAATATGAGTGTATAAATAGCAAAGTTCAATCGGTAAGAACCTTCCTATATGTATCAAACAGTTTTTCCATCCAATTGACACTTAACAACAATGCAAGTGTCAACCATCGTGTCAAAAATCAGTGCACAAATAGCAAAGTTCAATCGATATGAACCTTGCTACATGTGCACTTTAGTTCACACTTTACCATGTGACATTACTATGTTGCACAAATAGTAAAGTTCAATCGGTAAGGGCCTTGCCAAATGTACACTATGGTGTACGCTTTAGTTTGCACTTTGCCACGTGACTTTACCCTATTGGATAGTTCAAATTTCAAACAATTTTCCCATCCGATTGACACTTGACAACAATGCAAGTGTCAAACAATGTGTCAAAAATCAGTGTACACATAGCAAATTCAATTGGTAAGAATCTTTCTACATGTACAGTATGGTGTACACGCTTTAGTTTACACTTTGCCATGTGACATTTCCCTACGGGACAGTTCAATGTTCAAACAGTTTTCCCATTCAATTGACACTTGACAACAATTCAAGTGTCAAACAACGTGTCAAAAATTAGCATATAAATGGCAAAGTTCAATCGGTACGAACCTTGTTACATGTATCAAACAGTTTTCCCATCAAATTGACACTTGACAACAGCACAAGTGCCAAGTAATGTGTCGAAAATCAGTGTACAAATAGCTAAGTTTAGACGGTAAGAACCTTGTGACATGTAATCTATGGTGTACACTTTAGTTTACACTTTTCCTCGCTACATTACCCTGTTTGACAGTTTAAATTTCAAACAATTTTCCAATCCAATTGACACTTGACAACAATGTCAGTGCAAAGAACATGTCAAAAATTAGTGTACAAAAAGCAAAGTTCAATCGGTAAGAACCTTGTGACATGTACACTTTAGTTTAAACTTTACCACGTGATATTACCCTATGGGACATTTTAAATTTCAAACAATTTTCCCATCCAATTGACACCTGACAACAATGCAAGTGTCAAATAATGTGTCAAAATTTAGTGTACAAATAGCAAGGTTCAATCGGTATGAACCTTGCTACATGTACACTTTAGTTTACACTTTACCACGTGACATTACCCTGTTGGACTGTTAAAATTTCCAACAGTTTTCTCAACCAATTGACACTCGACAACAATGCAAGTGTCAAACAACTTGTCAAAAATCAGTGTACAAATAGGAAACTTCGATCGGTGTGAACTTTGCTACATGTATCAAATAGTTTTCCCATCCAATTAACACTTGACCCCAATGCAAGTGCTAAACAACGCGTCAAAAATCAGTGTACAAAAAGCAAAGTTCAATTGGTAAGAACATTGCGACATGTACACTTTAGTTTACACTTTGCCATGTGACATTACCCAGTTGGACAGTTTAAATTTCAAATAGTTTACCCTTCCAATTGACACTTGACAACAATGTAAGTGTTAAACAACATGTTAAAAATCTGTGTCCAAATAGCAAAATTCAATCGGTAAGAACCATGCTACACGTACAGTATAGTTTACACACTTTAGTTTACACTTTACCTCGCGACATTACCCTGTTGGACAATTAAAGCAGTTTTCCCATCCAATTGACACTTGACAACAATACAAGTGTCAAACTACGTTTCAAAAATCAATATACAAATATCAAAGTTCAATCAGCATGAACCTTGCTACATGTACACTTTAGTTTACAGTTTACTACGTGACATTACCCTGTTGGACAGTCAAAATTTCCAATAGTTTTCTCATCCAATTGAAACATGAGAACAATGCAACTGTCAAACAACGTGTCAAAAATTAGTGTACAAATAGTAAAGTTCAATCGGTAAGAACCTTACTAAATGACTCAAACAGTTTTCCTATCCAATTAACACTTGACCCCAATGCAAGTGTCAAAAATTGGTGTACAAAAAGCAAAGTTCAATCGATAAGAACCTTGCGACATGTACACTTTAGTTTACACTTTACCACATGACATTATCCTGTAGGACAGTTTTAATTTCAAACTATTTTCCCATCCAATTGACACTTGACAACATGCAGGTGTCAAACAACGTGTCAAAAATTAGTGTACATATAGCAAAGTTCAATCGGTAAGAACCTTACGACATGCACACTATGGTGTACACTGTAGTTTAAACCTTACCACGTGACATTACCCTATTTAACAATTCAAATTTCAAATAGTTTTCCCATCTAATTGACACTTGACAACAATTCAAGTATCAAACAATATGTCAAAAATCTGTGTGCAAATGGCAATGTTCAATCGGTAAGAACCTTGCTACATGTACAGTATAGTGTACACACTTTAGTTTACACTTTGCCACATGATATTACCCTGCTGGACAGTTTAAATTTCAAACAGTTTTCCCATCCAATAGACACTTGACAACAATGCAAGTGTCAAACAACATGCCAAAAATTAGTGTACAAATAGCAAAGTTCAATAGGTAAGAACCTTGCTACATATACACTGTGGTGAACACTTTAGTTTATACTTTGCCACGAGACATTACCCTATTGGTCAGTTTAAATTTCTAGCAGTTTTCTCGTCCAATTGACACTTGACAATAATACAAGTGTCAAAAATAGAGTATAAATAGCAAAGTTGAATCGAAAAGTACCTTATGACATGTATACTATGGTGTACACTTTAGTTTACAATTTGCCTCGCGACATTACCATGTTCAACTGTTTAAATTTCAAATAGTTTTCCCATCCAATTGACTCTTGACAACAATGCAAGTGTCAAACAATGTGTCATAAATCAGTGTGCAAATAGCAAAGTTCAATCGTTAAGAACCTTGCTACATGTACACTATGGTGTACACACTTTAGTTTACACTTTGCTACATGACATTGCCCTGCTGGACAGTTTAAATTTCAAACAGTTGTCCCGTCCAATTGACACAAGACAACAATGCAAGTGTCAAACAACGAGTTAAAAATTAGCGTACAAATAGCAAAGTTCAATCATAAGAACCTTGCAACATTACACTGTGGTGTACACTTTCGTTTGCACTTTGCCATGTGACATTACCCTGACGGGCAGTTTAAATTTCAAACAGTCTTCCCATCCAATTAACACTTGACAACATTGCAAATGTAAAACGTGTCAAAAATCAGTGTACATATAGCAAAATTCAATCGCTAAGAACCTTGCGACGTGTGCACAATGGTGTGCACTTTAATTTACACTTCGTAACGTAACATTACCCTGATAGACAACTTAAATTTCAAACAGTTTTCGCATCCAATTGACATTTGACAACAATGCAACTGTTAAACGACGCGTTAAAAATCAGTGTACAAATAGCAAAGTTCAATCGGTAAAAACCTTGCTACACGTTCACTATGATGCACACTTTAGTTTAAACTTTGCAACATGACATTACCCCATTTGACAGTTTAAATTTCAAATGGTTTTCACATCCAATTGACACTTGACAATGATTAGAGTGTCAAACAACATGTCAAAAATCAGCGTATAAATAGCAAGGTTCAATCAGTAAGAACCTTGCTACATATACACTATGGTGTACACACTTTAGTTTACACTTGACCACGTGGCATTACCCAGCTAAACAATTTTAATTTCAAATAGTTTTCCCATCCAATTGACACTTGACAACAATGCAAGTGTCAATCAACGTGCAAAAAATTAGTGTACATATAACAAAGTTGAATCGGCATGAAACTTGCTACATCTACACTTTAGTTTAAACTTTACCACGTGACATTACCCGGCTGGACATTTTAAATTTCCAACGGTTTTCCCATCCAATTGACACTTGATAACAATGCAAGTTCCAAATTACGTGTGAAAAATAATGTGCAGATAGCAAAGTTAGATCGGTAAGAACTTTGCTACATGTACACTATCGTTTACACCTTAGTTTACATTTTGCCAAGTGATATCACCCTGTTCGACAGTTTAAATTTCTAATACTTTTTCCATCCAATTGACACTTGACAACAATGCACGTGTCAAAAATTGGTGTACAAATTGCAAAGTTCAATCGGTAAAAATCTTGCTACATGTACACTATACTGTACACTTTTGTTTACACTTTGCCACGAACATTACCCAGCTAGACAGCTTAAATTTCCAACAATTTTCTCATCTAATTGACACTTGACAACAATGCAAGTGTGAAACAACGTGCAAAAAATTAGTGTACAAATAGCAAAGTTGAATCGGTATGAACCATGCTACATGTACACTTTAGTTTAAACTTTTCCATGTTACATTACCCTGCTGGACAGTCTAAATTTCCAACAGTCTTCCCATCGATTTGACACTTGACAACAATGCAAGTGTCAAACTACAGTTCCAAAATAGCGTACAAATAGCAATGTTTAATCGGTAAGAACCTCGCTACATGTACACTATGGTGTACACATTAGTTTACACTTTGCCACATGACATTACCCTATTGGACAGTTTAAATTTCTAACAGTTTTCCCATGAAAACAATGCAAGTGTCAAACAGCGTGTTAAAAATTAGTGTACAAATAGTAAAGTTCAATCGGTAAGGACCTTGCAACACGTACACTATGGTGTACACTTTAGTTTACACTTTGCCATGTGACATTACCCTGTAAGACAGTTTAAATTTCAAACAGTTTTCCAATTCAATTGACACTTGACAACAATACAAGTGTCAAACAACATGTCAAAAATCAGTGAACAAATAGCAAAGTTCAAAAGCTAAGAACCTTGCTATATATACGCTATGCTGTATTCTTTAGTTTACACTTTGCCACGAGACATTACCCTGCTGGACAGTTTAAATTTCTAACAATTTTCCCATCCAATTAACACTTTAGAATAATACAAGTGTCCAACAACGTGTTGAAAATTAGTGTATAAATAGCTAAGTTCAATCGGTAAGAACCTTACGGCATGTACACTACGTTGTACACTTAAGTTTACACTTTGCCGCGTGACATTGCCCTATTGGATAGTTTAAATTTTAAATAGTTTTGCCATCCAATTGACACCTAAGAACAATGCAAGTGTCAAACGACGTGTCAAAAATCAGTGTACAAAGAGCAAAATTTAATCGGTAAGAACTTTACTTTGCGACATGTACACTATGGCGTACACTTTAGTTCACACTTTGCCATGTGAGATTACCCGGTTGGACTGTCTAAATTTCATATAGTTATCCCTCCAATTGACACTTGACAATAATGCAAGTGTCAAACAACATGTCAAAAATTAGTGTACAAACAACAAAGTTTAATCGGTAAGAACCTTGCTACATGTACACTATGGTGTACACTTTAGTTTACACTTTGCCACATGACATTACCCTATTGGAGAGTTTAAATTTCAAATAATTTTCCCATCTAATTGACACTTGACAACAATGCAAGTGTCAAACAACGTGTCAAAAACTAGTGTACAAATAGCAAAGATCAATCGGTAAGAACCTTACTACATAGATGCTATGGTCTACACTTTAGTTAATACTTTGCCACATGACATTAAGCCGTTGCACAGTTTAAATTTCAAATAGTTTTTCCATCCAATTGACACTTGACAACAATGCAAGTGTGAAAAAACGTGTCAAAAATCAGTGTGCCAATAGCAAAGTTCAATTGATAAGAACCTTGCAACATATACATTATGGTGTACACTTTAGTTTACACTTTGCCACGTGACATTACCTTGATGGACAGTTTAAATTTTAAACATTTTTCCCATCCAACTAACACTTAGCAACAATGCAAGTGTCAAATAACGTGTAAAAAATCAGTGTACCAATAGCAAAGTTCAATTGATAAGAACTTTGCAACATATACATTATGGTGTACATTTTAGTTTACACTTTGCCACGTGATATTACCTTGATGGACAGTTTAAATTTTAAACATTTTCCCATCCAACTAACACTTAGCAACAATGCAAGTGTCAAAAAAATGTAAAAAATTAGTGTACAAATAGCAAAGTTCAATCGAAAAGAACATTGCTACATCTACACTATGGTGTGCACTTTAGTTTATACTTTGCCTCGCGACATTACCCAATTGGACAGTTTAAATTTCAAATAGTTTTTCAATCCATTTGACCCTTGAAAGCAATGCAAGTGCCAAAAAATGTGTCAAAAATTAGTGCACAAATAGCAAAGTTCAATCGGTAAGAACCTTGCTACATATATACTATGGTGTACACTTTAGTTTACACTTTCCTACGTGATATTACCCCATTTGACAGTTTAAATTTCAAAAAAAATTTACATCCACTTGATACTTCAAAACAATGTAAGTGTCAAACAACGGGTCAAAAATCAATGTTCAAATAGCAAAGATCAATTGGTAAGAACCTTGCGACATGTACAGTATGGTGTACACTTTAGTTTACACTTTGCCACGTGACATTACCCTGTTGGAAAGTTTAAATTTCAAACTATTTTCCCATCCAATTAACACTTACAACAATGTAAGTGTCAAACGTTTCAAAAATTAGTGCACAAATAGCAATGTTCAATCTGTAAGAACCTTGCTGTATGTACACTATTGTGTACATTTTAGTTTACACTTTTCCACGTGACATTACACCGTCGGACAGTTTAAATTTCAAACAGTTTTTCAATCCAATTGACACTAGAAAATAGTGCAAGTGTCAAACAATGTGTCGAAAATCAGGGCACAAATAGCAAAGTTCAATCGGTAAGAGCTTTGTCACATATACACTATGGTGTACACTTTAGTTTACACTTTGTCACGTGACATTACTCTATTGGACAGTTTAAATTTCAAACAATTTTCCTATCCAATTGACAGTTGACAACAATGCAAGTGTCAAACAACGTGTCGAGAATCAGTTAACAAATAGCAAAGTTCAATCGGTAAGGACCTTACTACCTGTACACTATGGTCTACACTTTGCCACGTGACATTACCCTGTTGGACTGTTTCAATTTCAAACAATTTTTCCATCCAATTGATACTTGACAAAAATACAAGTCCCAAACAACATGTCAAAAATTAGGGTACAAATAGCAAAGTTCAATCGATAGTGTAAGTTTAGCTTACACTTTGCCATGTGACTTTACCTTGATAGACAGTTTAAATTTCAAACAGTTTTCCCATTCAATTGACACTTGACAGCAATGCAAGTGTCAAACAACGTGTCAAAAATTAGTATACAAATAGCAAAGTTCAATCGGTAAGGACCTTGCTACACGTGCACTATGGTGTACACTTTAGTTTACACATTGCGACATGACAGTACCCCGCTTGATAGTTTAAATTTCAAAATAGTTTTCGTATCCAATTGACACTTGACAACAATGCAAGTGTTAAACAACATGTAAATAATCAGTTTACAAATAGCAAAGTTCAATCATAAGAACCTTGCGACATTACACTATGGTATACACTTTAAGTTGCACTTAGCCACGTGACATTACCCTGATGGACAGTTTAAATTTCAAATAGTTTTCGCATCCAATTGACATTTGATAGCAATGCAAGTGTCAAACAATGTGTCAAAATCAGTTTACAGATAGCAAAGTTCAATCAGTAAGAACCTTGCTACACGTAAACTATGGTGTACACTTTGGTTTACACTTTGCGACGTGACATTACCCTATTGGATAATTTAAATTTAAAACAGTTTTCACATCCAATTGACACTTGATAGCATTACAAATGTCAAACAACGTGTCAAAAATCAGTGTACAAATAACAATGTTCGATCGTAAGAACCTTACAACATTACACTATGGTGTACGATTTAGTTTGCACTTTTCCACGTAACATTCCCTGATGAATAGTTTAAATTTTAAGCAGTTTTCGCATCCAATTGACATTTGACAACAATGCAAGTGTCAAACAACGTGTCAAAAATTAGTTTACAAAAAGTAAAGTTCAATCGGTAAGAACCATGCTACATATACACTGTGGTGTACACTTTGCCACGTGACATTACCCGATTGTGCAGTTTAAATATCAAATAATTTTCCCATACAATTGACACTTGACAACAATGCAAGTGTTAAACAACGTGTTAAAAATCTGTTTACAAATAGCAATGTTCAATCGTAAGAACCTTGTGACATTGCACTACGATGTACACTTTAGTTTACACTTTGCCACGTGACATTACCTAATTGTGTAGTTTAAATTTCAAATAGTTTTTTCATCCAATTGACACTTGAAAACAATGCAAGTGTTAAACAGCGTGTTAAAAATTAGTTTACAAATAGCAAAGTTCAATTGTAAGAACCTTGCGACATTACACTATGGTGTACACTTTAGTTTGCACTTTGCCACGTAACATTACCCTGATGGAAAATTTAAATTTCAAATAGTTTTCGCATTAAATTAACATTTGACAATAATACAAGTGTCAAACAACTTGTCAAAAATAAGTTTAAAAATAGTAAAGTTCAATCACTAAGAACCATGCTACATGCACACTATGGTGTACACTTTACCACGTGACATTACCCTATGGTGTTGTTTAAATATCAAATAATTTTCCCATACATTTGACACTTGACAACAATGCAAGTGTTAAACAAAGTGTTAAAAATCTGCTTACAAATAGCAAAGTTCAATTGTAAGAACCTTGCGACATTGCACTACGATGTACACTTTAGTTTGTACTTTGCCACGTGACATTACCCTGATGGACAGTTTAAATTTCAAATAGCTTTCGAATCCAATTAACAATTAACAACAATGCAAGTGTTAAACAATGTGTTAAAATTCAGTGTACAAATAGCAAAGTTCAATCGGAAAGAACCTTGCTACACGTGCACTATGGTGCACACTTTAGTTTAGACATTACCCCATATGACATTTAAATTTCTAACAGTTTTCGCATCCAGTTGACACTTGACAAAAATGCAAGTGTCAAACAACGTGTCAAAAATTAGTGTACAAATAGCAAAGTTCAATCGTAAGAACCTTGCGACATTACACTATAGTGTACACTTTAGTTTGCACTTTGCCATGTGACATTACCCTGATGGACAGTTTAAATTTCAAACAGTATTTCCATCCAATTAACAGTTGACAACATTGCAAGTGTCAAACAACGTGTCAAAAATCAGTGTACATATAGCAAAGTTCAATCACTAAGAACCTTGTGACATGTGGACAATGGTGTACACTTTAGTTTACACTTTGCCACGTAACGTTACCCTGATGGACAACTTAAATTTCAAATAGTTTCCATATCCAATTGACATTTGAAACCAATGCAAGTGTTAAACAACGTGTCCAAAATTAGTATACAAATAGCAAAATTCAATCGATAAGAACCTTGCTACACGTGCACTATGTACACACTTTAGTTTACACTTTGCGATGTGACATTACCCCATTTAACAGTTTAAATTTCAAACAGTTTTTGCATCCAATTGACACTTAACAACAATTCAAGTGTCAAACAACAAGTAAAAAATCAGTGTACAAATAGCAAAGTTCAATCAGTAAGATCCTTGTTATAGCCACACTATGGTGTACACACTTTAGTTTACACTTTGCCGCGTGGCATTACCCAGCGAACAGTTTTAATTTCAAATAGCTTTCCCATCCAATTGAAACTTGACAACAATGCAAGTGTCAAACAACGTGCAAAAAATTAGTGTACGAATAGCAAAGTTGAATCGGTATAAACCTTACAACATGTACACTTTAGTTTAAACTTTACCACGTGACATTACTCTGCTGGACAATTTAAATTTCCAACGGTTTTCCCATCCAATTGACACTTGATAACAATGCAAGTGTCAAATTACGTGTCAAAAATAGTGTGCAAATAGCAAAGTTCAATCGGTAAGAACCTCGCTACATGTACACTATGGTGTACACTTTAGTTTAGACATTGCCACGTGACGTTACCCTGTTGGACAGTTTAAATTTCTAATAGTTTTCTTATCCAATTGACACTTGACAATAATGCAAGTATAAAACATATCAAAAATCAGTGTACAAATTGCAAAGTTCAATTGGTAAGAACCTTGCTACATGTACACTATGCAATGCACTTTAGTTTACACTTTGACACGTGAAATTATCCTATTCGACCGTTTAAATTTCAAATAGTTTTCCATCCAATTGACACTTGACAACAATGCAAGTGTCAAACAATGTGTCAAAAATTCGTGTACAAATAGCAAAGTTCAATCGGCAAGAACCTTCCTACACGTACACTATGGTGTACGCACTTTAGTTTACATTTTGCCACGTGGCATTACCTAGCTGGACAGTTTAAATTTCAAATAGTTTTTCCATCCAATTGACACTTGACAACAATGCAAGTGTGAAACAACGTGTCAAAAATTAGTGTACAAAAAGCAAAGTTCAATCTGTAAGAACATTGCTACACATACACCACAGTATACACACTTTAGTTTATACTTTGCCATGTGACATTACCCATTTGGACAACTTAAATTTCCAATAGTTTTTCCAACCAATTTACACTTGACAACAATGCAACTCTCCAACAACGTTAAAAAAATTAGTGTATAAATAGCAAAGTTGAATCGGTATGAACCTTGCTGCATATACACTTTAGTTTAAACTTTACCACGTGATATTACTCTGCTGGACAGTTTAAATTTTCGACGATTTTCCCATCCAATTGACACTTGTTAACAATGCAAGTGTCAAATTACGTGTCAAAAATTGTGTGCAAATAGCAAAGTTCAATCGATAAGAACCTCGCTACATGTACACTTTGGTGTACACTTTAGTTTAGACTTTGCCATGTGACGTTACCCTGCTGGACAGTTTAAATTTCTAATAGTTTTCCATCCAATTGACACTTGACAACAACGCAAGTGTCAAACAACATGTCAAAAATTAGTGTACAAATTGCAAAGTTCAATCGGTAATAACCTTGTTACATGTACACTATGCAGTACACTTTAGTTTACACTTTGCCACGTGACATTACCCTGTTGGACCGTTTAAATTTGAAATAGTTTTTCCATCCAATTGACACTTGACAACAATGCAAGTGTCAAATGATGTGTCAAAAATCAGTGTACAAATATCAAAGTTCAATCGCATGAACCTTGCTACACGTACACCATGGTGTACTCACTTTAGTCTACACTTTGCCACGTGACATTACCCATCTGGACAATTTAAATTTCAAATAGTTTTCCCATCCATTTGTCACTTGACAACAATGCAAGTGTCAAACAGCGTGAAAAAAATAAGTGTACAAATAGCAAAGTTGAATCGGTATTGTAACGTCCCGACCCCTAGTGAACTGGAACGCTACTAACTTTACTTAGTTTAACCGGTGGTTTAGTAACAAGTGTATATATTTTAGCGGAAGCTTACAACTTTGGATAATAATTTAAATAACGATACTTCAAATACTTTAAACAAAAACACTGAAACATTTTTCAAAACAAGAAAATGTAATTTATTTGAAGAAAACATAACTTGTTCTCGTATTCTGCGTTATTCAAAACTTTAAAGAAATAACATTGGAAAACATTTCATAGAAATAAATCCAAATCATTTATTCACCAGATCTCCATGGACTCGTGTTGCATCACTCTCCATCTTCTCCTCCATCCATGCCCAAGGTAGAATTCCTTCAATCTGTAGAGATGGGATTAAACCCGTGAGTTGAAAAACTCAATAGGTGTCATAGGTGCATTTGTGATGAAGCTATACATTTCAAAACATTAACTTTATAACTTTTCATACATGCCGTACCGGGAGGCACCATTTGACATGAAGGGGTATGCCGTACCCGAGGGCACCGTTTGACATACGAACATTTCTTCAACATAGAGGGGTATGCCATACCGGAGTACCATTTGACATACAACATTAACATAGAGGGATATGCTGTACCAAAGTACTATTTGACATACAAACATTAACATGAATCAAAACTTATAACTTAACACGATTAAACACATTGCACCTCTACCTACCTCGATTGATGCTTTTGAAACTTTGAAAACTTGGATTGAAAACTTCGATGAAACTTGGATGTTGAAAGAAATGCACTCCTTGGATGTTTGAAAACCATTGAGAATTGATGCTTGAAAACATAAAAGCTCTTGCTTTTGGTGTGAGAAAAAATGAGTGAAATGAGGTCTCTATTTATAGGTAAATATTCCATAACTTAAAGCAAATGAAGGGTTAAATTTCATTTAAGAGAGAAAACATGGGTGCCATTTAAGTTTGAGATTAAATGCTTCAATTTAGTGGGGTTTTTATTGCCAAAAACGTGGGTGGCCCTTTGAGAAAATAATCGATGAAAATAAATATTTAAATTCTAGAGAAAAATGAGAATTTCCATTTCATGCAGTTTCGGTTGACCGGTTGACACTGCACATCCTTTAGTGTTTCTATCATAACGTCTTCTCCCGATATCCGATTGAGGTAATTCAAAGTGCGTTGGAAAAAAAACTCAAAGAGCTACAACTTTTGTTTAGATATCATTTACCAAATTGAATGTTTCCTATGTCGAAAATGGGTCTCAAATGAGACTAAAAATCTGAAGTATACTTTAGTCATCCAATATTCATGTCTTAGTGCCGCTAAGGTGCCTAGAATTATTTGGGGTTCTATAGGTATGAACATTACTACATGTACACTTTAGTTTAAACTTTAAAACAAGATATTACCCTACTGGATAGTTTAAATTTCCAATGGTTTTTCCATCCAATTGACACTTGATAACAATGCAAGTTTCAAATTACGTGTCAAAAATAGTGTACAAATAGCAAAGTTCAATCGGTAAGAACCTTGCTACATGTACACTATGGTTTACACTTTAGTTTGCATTTTGCCACGTGATAATACATTGTTGGACTGTTTATATTTCAAACATTTTTCCCATGCAATTGATACTTGGCGACAGTGCAAGTGTGAAATAACGTGTCAAAAATCAGTGTACAAATAGCAAAGTTCAATCGGTAAGAATGTTGCTACATGTACATTATGCTGTACACTTTAGTTTACACTTTGCCATGTGACATTACCCTGTTGGACCGTTTAAAATTTAAACAGCTTTTCCATCCAATTGACACTTGACAACAATGCAAGTGTCAAACAACGTGTCAAAAATAAGTGTACAAATAGCAAAGTTCAATCGGTAAGAACCTTGCTACACGTGTACTATGGTGTACACACTTTAGTTTACCCTTTGCCACGTGACATTACCCTATTGGACAGTTTAAATTTCAAATAGTTTTCCCATGACAACAATGCAAGTGTCAAACAGCGTGTCAAAAATCAGTGTACAAATAGCAAAGTTCAATCGGTAAGAACCTTGCTACACATACACTATGGTGTAGACTTTAGTTTACACTTTACCACGTGACATTACCTTGTTGGACAGTTTAAATTTCAAACAGTTTTCCAATTCAATTGACACTTGACAACAATGCAAGTGTGTAATACTCCGAAATTTTATGCACATTTAATTTGCTTATTTAATTTTTAGGCTAGCAATTTAACTTTTCAAAAATTTAGTATGGCCAAGATTATTAATGGTTGCCAAATTTGCATTGGTCGATTTATTAAAAGTTTACCAAGATTAGTTAATTAGGGGTTTAGAATAATTGTCAAATTCTATACCTTTTACATTAATATATTTTCCCTTTGTTTCTATCACTTTGCCGCCACCTTGTAGAGGATTAATGCAATTAACTAATGCATGGACAAGTGGGAATACAAATTAAACCATTTCTCTAATTTTTTATATACACACATATGCAATATACATATATAAATGCAGCTGGATGGCAGATTAGAGAAGAATTCAAGTAAGATTTAACTAATGGATGCATGGGGTGTTAATTGTTGAACAAGTAGGAGGTGTCAAGCTATCTTTGTAGTAACATGCATGCATGAAGTGGTTTAAGCAGGTAGGAGGTGTTAAATTATGGCACAACCTGACCTTAGGTGTTGAGTTAAGTTTATGAAATACATGCATGCAACCACGTGAAGATGTAGGCACCAATTTTGGTTAATTATCTTCACTTTGCTTCTATATATGTATAATCGAGAGATGAGCAGTCTATATATCTTTGCAAAGTCATAATTTTTATAGAGAGACAGAGAGAAAATTGGCAGGAAGAAAGGAAGAGAAAAAAAGAAAAGGAAAGGAAGAAAAAGGAAAACAAAGCCTACACTCTCAAGTTCTTTTTTTTCAACCGAAGTTTCTCCAAGTTTTATTGTAAGATACTTTCTTTGCTTGAGTAGTAGGATTTCATGGTAATATTTATGCCTAAGCTATGCATGAAAAACCATAATATGAATGTGTGGACAAGTCCACAAAGTTAGATATCTATGCCTTAGGACAAGTCCGAAGGGCACCGGCAAGCCGGAATGTGCAAGTATGTGTTTGATTGCATTCTTTTGTGTAATATTAACATGTTAAATCCAATCATGGTATCTCACTGAGTATTCTTTATACTCATAGTATCCTATACTAAATTTTCAGATCCATAGATGTGAAGTTGGTGGAAGTCAGTCGGCATAATCGATGATGGATTAAGGACGAAGGTTATTTTGCATCGAAGTTTTGTTTTTGCATGTTTGTTCGACTGCTCTCCAAATGTTTTTCTTATGGTGTTGTATAAAAACTTGTATAAGACATGATCGACTATGGTACCGGAAGTAAATTATGTAATTATATCTTACATGTTATGTTAAGAGACGTTTTTCATAAACCTTTTTCTTGAATGATAAAAAAGGGCAGAATTCGGGCAGTTTCTGGGTCATCTTCAAAACATTATTTCTAACTCTATAGACATCCACTTGAGAATCTAAAAATACTGCTGCGTTCGTCTTTGAGTGTCTAAATATGGGTGCAAGAATCACTCAATTTGGATGTCCGTGGCCTGAGATATGAATTTTTAAACGTTGAACACTACACTATTTTCAGTAAAACGTCCATACTATATGATCTCAGAAAATTCTCATATTTTAACCTAGAAAACTACTTGAAATTATCTTTCTAATGCCGCAAATTTCATAGAAAATGGAGTTGGGATGAATTTTATAAAAATAGTTGAACTTGCTGCCCTAACTAACTGTGGCAGTACCGAGTCCTTTTTTTTTGGTAAAGTTTAATTCCACGTCGACATGCACTTCTGCTTGCCATTAGATTTCATGAGAGATATTTTACCAAATTGAAAATAGTTTTCTAACATGTACTACTTCTATTTAAGAGTATTTACATGTACCAAAGACAGAAGTTACTATGTTTAGTACGTGACCCCCGAAGCCTAAGTTCGGGGTGTCACAAAGTGTCAAACAACGTGACGAAAATTAGGGTACAAAAAGCAAAGTTCAATAACTAAGAACCTTGCTACATGTACACTACGGTGTATATTTTAGTTTACACTTTACCATGAGACATTGCGCAGTTGGACAGTTTAAATTTGTAACAATTCTTCCATCCAATTAACACTTGACAATAATGCAAGTGCCAAACAACGTGTTGAAAATCAGTGTACGAATAGTTAAGTTCAATCTGTAAGAACCTTGCGACATGTACAATATGTCGTACACTTTAGTTTACACTTTGCCACGTGACATTGCCCTATTAGACAGTTTAATTTTTTAACAGTTTTGCCATCCAATTGATACATGAGAACAATGCAAGTGTCAAATGACGTGTCGAAAATCAGTGTACAAAGAGCAAAGTTCAATCAGTAAGAACCTTGCTACATAGACACTATGGTATACACTTTAGCTTATACTTTGCCGCGTGAAATTACACAGTTGGACTTTTTAAATTTCGTATAGTTTTCCCATCCAATCGACACTTGACAACAATGCAAGTGTCAAACAATGTGTCAAAATTCAGTACACAAATAGCAAAGTTCAATCGGTAAGAACCTTGCTATATGTACACTGCGGTGTACACTTTAGTTTACACTTTGCCATGTGACATTACCATATTGGACAGTTTAAATTTCAAATAGTTTTCCCATCCAGTTGACACTTGACAACAATGCAAGTGTTAAACAACGTCTCAAAAATTAGGGTACAAAAAGCAAAGTTCAATAGCTAAGAACCTGGCTACATGTACACTATGGTGTATACTTTAGTTTACACTTTACCACGAGACATTGCCCAGTTGGACAGTTTAAATTTGTAACAGTTTTCCCATCCAATTAACACTTGACAATAATGCAAGTGTCAAACAACGTGTCGAAAATCAGTGTACAAATAGTTAAGTTCAATCTGTAAGAACCTTGCGACATGTACAATATGTTGTACACTTTAGTTTACACTTTACCACGTGACATTGCCCTATTAGACAGTTTAATTTTTTAACAGTTTTGCCATCCAATTGACACATGAGAACAATGCAAGTGTCAAATGACGTGTCGAAAATTAGTATACAAAGAGCAAAGTTCAATCAGTAAGAATCTTGCTATATAGACACTATGGTGTACACTTTAGTTTACACTTTGCCATGTGAGATTACCCAGTTGGACTGTTTAAATTTCGTATAGTTTTCCCATCCAATTGACACTTGACAACAATGCAAGTGTCAAACAACGTGTCAAAAATCAGTATACAAAATAGCAAAGTTCAATCGATAAGAACCTTGCTACATGTACAATATGGTGTACACTTTAGTTTACACTTTGCCATGTGACATTACCATATTGGACGGTTTAAATTTCAAATAGTTTTCCCATCCAATTGACACTTGACAAAGTGTCAAACAACGGGTCAAAAATCTGTGTACAAATAGCAAAGATCAATCGGTAAGAACTTTGCTACATAGACACTATGGTGTACACTTTAGTTAACACTTTACCACGTGACATTACGCTGTTGCGTAGTTCAAATTTCAAACAATTTTTCCATCCAATTGACACTTGACAGCAATGCAAGTGTCAAACAACGTGTCAAAAATCAGTCTACCAATAGCAAAGTCCAATCAATTAGAACTTTGCGACATATACACTATGGTGTACACTTTGGTTTACAATTTACCACGTGACATTACCTTGATTGACAGTTTAAATTTCAGATATTTTTCCCATCCAATTAACACTTGACAACAATTTAAGTGTCAAACAACATATAAAAAATTAATGTACAATTAGCAAAGTTCAATCGAAAAGAACCTTGCTACATCTACACTATGGTGTACACTTTAGTTTACCCTTTGCCTTCGACATTACCCAGTTGGACAGTTTAAATTTCAAATAGTTTTACAATCCAATTGACCCTTGACAGCAATGTAAGTGCCAAAAAACGTGTCAAAAATCAGTGTACAAATAGCAAAGTTCAGTCGGTAAGAACCTTGCTACATATACACTATGGTATATACTTTAGTTTACACTTTGCTACGTGATATTACCCCATTTGACAGTTTAAATTTCAAACAGTTTTTTCATCCAATTGATACTTCAAAATAATGTAAGTGTCAAACAACGTGTCAAAAATCAGTGTTCAAATAACAAAGTTCAATCGGTAAGAACCTTGCGATGTGTACACTATGGTGTACACTTTAGTTTACACTTTGCCACGTGACATTACCCTGTTGGAATGTTTAAATTTCAAACTATTTTCCCATCCAATTAACACTTGACAACAATGCAAGTCTCAAACGTGTCAAAAATCAGTGCACAAATAGCAAAGTTCAATCTGTAAGAACCTTGCTACATGTACACTATTAGGTACACTTTAGTTTATACTTTGCCACGTGACATTGCACTGTTGGATAGTTTAAATTTCAAACAATTTTCCAATCCAATTAACACTTGAAAACAATGCAAGTGTCAAACAACGTGTCAAAAATCAGGGCACAAATAGCAATGTTCAATCGATAGTGTACAGTTTAGCTTACACTTTGCCACGTGACATTAACCCTGATGAACAGTTTAAATTTCAAATAGTTTTTCCATCCAATTGACACTTGACAACAATGCAAGTTTCAAACAACATGTCAAAAATCAATGTACAAATAGCAAATTTCAATCGGTAAGAACCTTGTTATATGTACACTATGGCGTAAACTTTAATTTACACTTTGTCAAGTGACATTACCTTGTTGGACTATTTAAATTTCAAATAGTTTTCCCATCCAATTGGGACTTGAGAACAATGCAAATGTCAACCAACGTGTCAAAAATCAGTGTACAAATAGCAAAGTTCAATCGGTAAGGACCTTGCTACATGTACACTATGGTGTACACTTTAATTAAAACTTTCCCACGTGACATTACCCTTATAGACAGTTTAAATTTCAAACAGCTTTCACATCCAATTGACATTTGACAACAATGCAAGTGTCAAACAACGTGTCAAAAATCAGTGTACGTATAGCAAAGTTCAATCGGTAAAAACATTACTACACGTGCACTATGGTGTATACTTTAGTTTACACTTTGTGATGTGACATTACCCTGTTGGATAGTTTAAATTCAAAATAATTTTCTCATCCAATTGACAGTTGACAACAATACGAGTGTCAAACAACGTGTCAAAAATCAGTGTACAAATATCAAAGTTCGATCGTAAGAACCTCGTAACATTACACTACGGTGTACACTTTAGTTTGCACTTTGCCACGTGACATTACCCTGATGGACAGTTTAAATTTCAAATAATTTTCACATCCAATTGACATTTGACAACAATACAAGTGTCAAACAACGTGCCAAAAATCAGGATACAAATAGTAAAGTCCAATCGGTAAAAACCTTGCTACATGTACACTATGGTGTATACTTTAGTTTACACTTTGCCACGTGACATTACAAAATTGTACAATTTAAATTTTAAACAATTTTCCTATCCAATTGACACTTGAGAACAATGAAAGTGTTAAGCACCGTGTTAAAAATCAGTTTACAAATAGCAAAGTTCAATCGTAAGAACCTTACGACATTACACTACGGTGTACACTTTAGTTTGCACTTTGCCATGTGACATTATCCTAATGGACAATTTAAATTTCATATAGTTTTTGCATCCAATTAACATTTGACAACAATGCAAATGTTAAATAACCTGTCAAAAATTAGTATACAAATAGCAGAGTTCAATCAGTAAGAACATTGCTACACGTGCACTATGGTGCACGCTTTAGTTTACACTTTGCAACGTGGCATTACCCCATTTGATAGTTTAAATTTCAAACAATTTCGCATCCAATTGACACTCGACAACAATGCAAGTGTCAAACAATGTGTCAAAAATTAGTGTACAAATAGCAAAGTTCAATTGTAAGAACCTTGCGACATTACACTATGGTGTATACTTTAGTTTGCACTTTGCCACGTAACATTACCCTGATGGACAGTTTAAATTTCAAACAGTTTTCCCATCCAATTAACACTTGACAACATTACAAGTGTCAAGCTACGTATCAAATACCAGTGCACATATAGCAAGGTTCAATCGCTAAGAACCTTGCGACATGTGCCCAATGGTGTACACTTTAGTTTACACTTTGCCACGTGACATTACCGATATGGACAGTTTAAATTTCAAATAGTTTTCGCTTCCAATTGACATTTGACAGCAATACAAGTGTCAAACAACGTGTCAAAAATCAGTGTACAAATAGTAAAGTTCAATCATAAGAACCTTGCTACATGTACAATATGGTGCACAATTTAGTTTACACTTTGCGACGTGACATTACCCCGTTTGATAGTTTAAATTTCAAATAGTTTTCATATCCAATTGAAACTTGACAACAATGCAAGTGTCAAACAACGTGTTAAAAATTAGTGTACAAAGAGCGAAGTTCAAATGCTAAGAACCTTGCAACATGTACACTATGGTGTACACTTTACTTTACACTTTACCCCGTGACATTACCCTAATGGACAGTTTAAATTTCAAATAGTTTTCCCATTCAATTAACACTTGACAACATTGTAAGTGTCAAAAAAGTGTCAAAAATCAGTGTACATATAGCAAAGTTCAATCGGTAAGAACCTTGCTACATATACACTATGGTGTACACTTTAGTTTACACTTTGCCACGTGACATTACCCTATAGTAAAGCTTAAATTTCAAATAGCTTTCCCATTCAATTACACTTTACAACAATGTAAGTGTCAAACAACTTGTTAAAAATCAGTGTACAAATAGCAAAGTTCAATCGGTAAGAACCTTGCTACACGTGTACTATGGTGCACACTTTAGTTTACACTTTTCGATGTGGCATTACCCTGTTTGACAGTTTAAATTTCAAAGAGTTTCTACATCCAATTGACACTTGAAAACAATGCAAGTGTCAAACAACGTGTCGAAATCAGTGTACAAATAGCAAATTTCCATCGGTAAGGACCTGGTTATATGTACACTATGGTGTACACTTTAGTTTACACTTTGTTACGTGACGTTACCTTCTAGGACAATTTAAATTTCAAATAGTTTTCCCATCCAATTTACACTTGACAACAATGCAAGTGTCAAACAACGTGTCAAAAATCAGTGTACAAATAGCAAAGTTCAATCAGTAAAAACCTTGCTACCCGTGCACTATGGTGCACACTTTAGTTTCACTTTGCTCCGTGACATTACCCCATTTGACAGTTAAAATTTCAAGCAGTTTTTGCATCCAATTGACACCTGAAAGCAATGAAAGTGTCAAACAACGTGTCAAAAATTAGTGTACAAATAGCAAAGTTCTATCGGTAAGAACCTTGCTACATGTACACTATGATGTGAGCTTTAGTTTACACTTTGCCACATGACCTTACCCTGTTAGACAGTTTAAATTTCTAGCAGTTTTCCCATCCTATTGACACTTGACAACAATGCAAGTGTCAAACAACGTGTCAAAAATTAGTGTACAAATAGCAAAGTTAAATCATAAGAACCTTGCGACATTACACTATGGTGTGCACTTTAGTTTGCACTTTGCCACGTAACATTACACTGGAAAACATTGAAAGTGTCAAATAACGTGTCAAAAATCAGTATACAAATAGAAAAGTTCAATCGGTAGGAACCATGCCACACGTGCACTATGGTGCACACTTTAGTTAACACTTTGCCACGTGACATTACCGTGCTCGGCTGTTTAAATTTCTAACAGTTTTCTCGATCAATTAACACTTGACAACAATGCAGCTGTCAAACAACGTGCTCAAAATCAGTATATAAATAGTAAAGTTCAATTGGTAAGGGCCTTGTTACATGTACACTATGGTGTACTCTATAGTTTACACTTTGCCACGTGACCTTACCCTGTTGGACAGTTTATATTTCAAACAGTTTTTCCATCCAATTGACACTTGACAACAATCCAAGTGTCTAACAACGTGTCAAAAATTAGTGCTTAAATAGCGAAGTTCAATCGATAAAAACCTTGCGACATGTACACTATGGTGTACACTTTAGTTTACACATTGCCACGTGACATTACCCTGTTGGACAATTTAAATTTCTATCAGTTTTCCGGTCCAATTGACACTTGACAACAATTTAAGTGTCAAACAACGTGTCAAAAGTTAGTGCTCAAATAGCAAAGTTCAATCGATAAAAACTTTACAACATGTACACTATAGTGTACACTTTAGTTTACACATTGCCACGTGAGATTACCCTTTTGGACAGTTTAAATTTCTATCAGTTTTCCCATCCAATTGGCATTTGACAACAATGCAAGTATCAAACAACGTGTCGAAAATCAGTGTGCTAATAGCAAAGTTCAATTGGTATGAACTTTGCTACATGTACACTATGGTGTACACTTTAGTCTACACTTTGACACGTGACATTCCCCCGTTTGACAGTTTAAATTTCAAATAGTAATCGCTTCCACTTAACACTTGACAATAATGTAAGTGCCAAACAACGTGTCAAAAATCAGTGTACAAATAGCGAAGTTCAACCGATAAGGACCTTTCTACATGTACACTATGGTGTACACTTTAGTTAACACTTTACGATATGACATTATCTTGTTGGACCGTTTAAATTTCTAACAGTTTTCCCATCCAATGCAAGTGTCAAACAACGTGTTGAAAATCAGTGTACAAATAACAAAGTTCAATCGGTAAGGACCTTGCCACATGTACACTATGGTGTACACTTTAGTTTACACTTTGCCACGTGACATTACCCTATATTACAATTTAAACTTCAAATAGTTTTCCCATCCAATTGACAATTGACATCAATGCAAGTGTAAAACATGTCAAAAATCTGTGTACAAATAGCAAAGTTCAATCGGTAAGAACCTTGCTACACGTAAACTATGGTTTACACTTTATCATGTGACCTTACCTTGTTGGACAGTTTAAATTTCTAACAGTTTTCCCATCCAATTGACACTTTACAATAATGCAAGCATCAAACAACGTGTCAAAAATCAGTGCACAAATTGCAAAGTTCTGTCGGTAAGATCCTTGCTACATATACACTATGGTGTACACTATAGTTTACACTTTGCCTCGTGACATTACACTGTTGGATTGTTTAAATTTCAAACAATTTTTCCATCCAATTGATGCTTGACAACAATGCAAGTGTCAAAGAACATGTCAAAAATTAGTGCACAAATAGCAAAGTTCAACCTGTAAGAACCTTGCAACATATACACTTTGGTGGCCACTTTAGTTTAAACTTTGCCACGTGACATTACCCTAATGGACAATTTAAATTTCAAATGGTTTTTCCATCCAATTAACACTTGACAATAATGCAAGTGTACAACAATATGTTAAAAATCATTGTACAATTAGCAAAGTTCAATCGATAAGAACCTTGCTACGTGTACACTATGGTGTACACTTTAGTTTACACCTTATCACGTGACATTACCATGTTGGACAGTTTTGATTTCCAACAGTTTTCCCATCCAACTGACACTTGACAACAATACAACTGTCAAACAATGTGTTGAAAATCAGTGTACAAATAGCAAAGTTCAATCGGTAAGGACTGTGTTACATGTATACTATGGTGTTCACTTTTGTTTACACTTTGCCATGTGACCTTACTCTATAGGACAGTTTAAATTTCAAATAGTTTTCCCATCCAATTAACACTTGACAACAATGCAAGTGTGAAACAACGTGTCAAAAATCAGTATACAAAGAGCAAAGTTCAATCGGTAAGATCCTTGCTACATGTACACTATGGTGTACACGTTAGTTTACACATTGTCACGTGACCTAACCCTATTAGACTGTTTAAATTTCAAACAATTTTCCAATCCAATTAGCACTTGACAACAATGCAAGTGTCAAACAACGTGTCAAAAATTAGTGTACAAATAGCAAAATTCAATCGGTAAGAACCATGCTGCACTTGCACTACGGTAAACACTTTAGTTTACAGTTTGCAACTTGACATTACTCCATTTGAAAGTTTAAATTTAAAACAATTTTTGCATCCAATTGATACTTGATAATAATGCAAGTGTCAAACAACGTGTCATAAATTCGTGTACAAATAGCAAAGCTCGATCGGTAAAAACCTTGCTACATGTACACTATGGTGTACACTCTAGTTTACACTTTGCCATGTGACATTACCCTATAGGATAGTTTAAATTTGAAACATTTTTCCCATCCAATTGACACTTGACAACAATGCAAGTGTCAAACAACATGTCAATAATCAATGTACAAATAGCAAAGTTCAATCTGTAAGAACCTTGCTACATGTGCACTATAGTGTACACTTTAGTTTACACTTTACCACGTAACGTTACCCTATTGGAAAGTTTAAATTTCAAATAGTTTTCCAATCCAATTAACACTTGACAACAATGCAAGTGTAAAAAATTAGTGTACAAATAGCAAAGTTCAATCGGTAGGGACATTGCTACACGTATGGTGCACACTTTAGTTTACACTTTGCTAGGTGACATTACCCCATTTGACAGTTTAAATTTCAAATAGATTTTGCATCCAATTGACACTTGACGACAATGAAAATGTCAAACAACGTGTCAAAAATCAGTGTACAAATAGCAAAGTTCAATTGTTAAGAGCCTTGCTACATTTACATTATGGTGTACACTTTAGTTTACACTTTGCCACGTAACCTTACCCTGTTAGACATTTTAAATTTCTTATAGTTTTCCTCTAACGCACCAGCCTGCATGGACGGAAATGTCACTCAAACCATTGTATCTTAGCCGTAAAGTTAGTTCAATATATTTTTAGTAGAAGGTATAATGATTAAATTTTAGAATTTAATTAAAGAATTTTCTTTTTTTTATTTAAAAAATAATCCAATTCTAAAGGAAAACAATTTCAAAAATGATTTTAGAATGGGTTCCATGCATGTAACGACCATTGACGTGAAATTTTGGCAAAACTTAAAAAGTAATGTTGCTGTTCCAGTTTTTTGTCTCAAACAGTAATTGTCAAAATAATTTTTTTCATAACTATCGACCTTGAAACTTCATCAAATTTTAATTTAAGGTAGTAAACTCCTTATAATATGACATAGTCAAAAACTAGCTTCTGTCGACATCATATGGGGTATTAAAATATTTTTCAAAACTCAGCAGCGGCCCGGGTAAAAGGTAAACCAGTGTAATTCACTTAAATTGATATATAAAATTCCACCAATGTCAATACCACATGATTTCAAATTTATTCATAGATAATCCATGAGACTATCAGATCCAACAGGTTTCATCCAAAAATTCCAAGTAACGAGTGAATTATGAATTTTTGAAAACAAGGGTAGAAGATGAAAAACAAAGACAGCACCCAGCACAGTTTACTTTATGTGACATATAACCTTTTACCGACATTGGATTGACATGATTCCAACTTTATTCAGTATCTAACATATTAGGCTATCCAATCCAATTGGTTTCGTATAAAAATACCGAGTAAAAAAAGAGTTATGATTTTTTTTAAAAATGAGGTAGAAACTGAAATTTCTGAAGAGACATCAAAAGTTTAAGTCGCTAACTTTTTTTTTTATATACGGTGATTTGTAAGTTTATTCCTATGATGCATAAATACTTTCAAACATAGTTTATTCATAATGAGTATTCGTAAAATAGATCCGCACAATATTCATAGGAATCAAATTTAAAGAAAGTGTAAACATCTCAAAATCAACTACTGTAAATCACCGGCTTCTCCATGACATGTTACATCATCATTTACCATCATCTACACCCCAAGAAAAATTCATTCAACCTGTAGGAAGGGAATTAACCTATGAGTTTGAAACTGAATAGATATTATCGGTGAATTCGTTATCAAATTAGAAATTTCGAACTATAGATTCATACCGTCGCACGTAGATGGATTTTCGGCAAAATCCAATTATTATAGCATTATCTTAACATGTAGAGCTGGAGAATGATCATTCAAACTGTTGTAGTGCCGAAGCACCGTACCCAAAGGTACCATTTCATTTAAATATTTATCGAAAAATCAGATTTGAAAATGAATGAACACTTGCACCTCTACCTACCTTGAATTTTCTTGGATAAAAGAACAAGATGTATAGAAAGCCTTCCTTCTTCTCACCCTTGTTATTCCTTAAGCTTAACTTAATATGAAATTTTTTTTTGAGAGAAAATGAGATGAAATTCAGATTTGAAGAGGAGTGTAGTGAAAAAGTGATCTTCCACTTCTATAACCTTTCTTTTTGATGGGGGAGTTGTATTATCATTAAATTTATTAAATTTAGTCTTTAACTAAGAATTTAAAGAGTCTCTAAACCATAAAAATAATTCATATGAAAGTTTTATGAAAAACATCTACATGGTGATTCGAACCTGGGTTGCCTATGTGAAATACCATGTAGATGACCATTGTGGCAACCCAGTTATTCATTAAATATTTGTAATCAATTTTACTTAAACTTAATCTCTTAAATTACTGAGCTTTTAATTAACTTATGACTTGGGCTTTCATAATCTTACATGGGTTGAGCTTCCATAGGTCGTTTCTAAAATGGGTTAGGCTCGTGGTGCTAGATCTTCACAGAATATTAGCATAATTCCATCTTATTTTTCTCGGCTACTACATTTCCCATCCAATTGAAACTTGACAACAATGCAAGTGTCAAACAACGTGTCAAAAATCAGTGTACAAAAAGTAAAGTATAATCAGTAAGAACCTTGCTACATATACCCTATGGTGTATACTATAGTTTACACTTTGCCTCGTGATATTACCCTACACGAATGTTTAAATTTCAAATAGTTTTCCCATCCAATTGAAACTTCACAACAATGCAAGTGTCAAACAACGTGTCAAAAATAAGTGTACAAATAGTAAAGTTCAATCGATAAGAACCATGCCACACGTGCACTATGGTGCACACTTTAGTTTATACTTTGCTACGTGACATTACCCTGCTCGACATTTTAGATTTCCAACAGTTTTCCCATCCAATTAACACTTGACAACAATGCAACTGTCAAAAAATGTGTCAAGAATCAGTGTACAAATAGCAAAGTTCAATTAGTAAGGACCTTATAACATGTACACTATGGTGTGCACTTTAGTTTACACTTTGCCACGTGACACTAACCTGTAGGACAGTTTAAATTTTAAATAGTTTTTCCATCCAATTGACAATTAACAACAATGCAAATGTTAAACAACGTGTCAAAAATCAGTGTACAAATAGAAAATTTCAATCGATAAGAACCTTGCAACATGTACACTATGGTGGACACTTTAGTTTACACATTGCCACGTGACCTTACCTCGTTGGTCAGTTTAAATTTCAAACAATTTTCCCATCTAATTGACACTTGACAATAATGCAAGTGTCAAACAACTTGTTAAAAATCAGTGTACAAATGGAAGAGTTCAATCGATAAGAACCTTGCTACACGTGCACTATGGTGCACACTTTTGTTTACACTTTGCTACGTGACGTTATCCCCTTTGACACTTTAAATTTCAAATAGTTTTCGCATCCAATTGACACTTGACAACAATGCTAGTGTCAAACAACGTGTCAAAAATTAGTGTAAAAATAGCAAACTTCAATCGATAAGAACCTTGCTACATGTCCACTACGGTGTAGACTTTAGTTTACACATTGCCACGTGACATTACCCAGTTGGAAAATTTAAATTTCAAATAGTTTTCTAATTTAATTGACATGTGACAACAATGCAATTTTTAAACGTGTCAGAAATCAGTACCCAAATAGCAATGTTCAATCTGTAAGAACCTTGCTACATATACACTATGGTGTACACTTTAATTTACACTTTACTACGTGACATTACCCTTATAGACAGTTCAAATTCCAAACAGTTTTTCAATCCAGTTGACACTTGACAACAATGTAAGTGTCAAACAACATGTTAAAACTCAGTGTAGAAATAGCACTGTTCAATCGGTAAGAACCTTGCTACATATACTCTATGGTGTATACTTTAGTTTACACTTTGCCACGTGACATTACCCTGCTGGACAGTTTAAATTTCAAACAGTTTTCCCATCCAATTGACATGTGACAACAATGCAAGTGTCAAACAATGTGTCGAAAATTAGTGTACAAATAGAAAAGTTCAATTGGTAAGGGTTTCGCTACATGTACACTATGGTTTACACTTTAGTTTACACTTTGCCACCTCACCCTACCCTATTGTACAATTTAAATTTCTAATAGTTTTCCCATCCAATTGACACTTAACAACAATGCAAGCGCCAAACAACGAGTCAAAAATCAGTGTACAAAGAGCAAAGTTCAATCGATAAGAACCTTACTACACATACACTATGGTGTACACTTTAGTTTACTCTTTGCCGCGTGACATTACCCTGCTGGACAGTTTAAATTTTAAACAATTTTCCCATCCAATTGACACATGACAACAATCTAAGTGTCAAACAACGTGTCAAAAATTAGTGTACAAATAGCAAAGTTCAATCAGTAAGGACCTCGCTACATGTACACTTTGGTTTGCACTTTACCACGTGACATTACCCTGTTGGACAGTTTAAATTTCCGACAATTTTCCCATCTAATTGACACTTGACAACAATGCAAGTGTCAAACAACGTGTTGAAAATCAGTGTACAAATAGCAAAGTTCAATCGGTAAGGACCTTGTTACGTATACATTATGGTGTACACTTTAGTTTACACTTTGTCGCGTGACATTACCTTGACGGACAGTTTAAATTTCAAACAGTTTTCCCATTTAATTAACACTTGACAATAATGCAAGTGTCAAACAACGTGTCAAAAATCAGTGTACAAATAGCAACGTTCAATCAGTAAGGACCTCGCTATATGTACACTATGGTGTGCACTTTAGTTTACACTTTGCCACTTAACATTACCCTGTAGGACAACTTAAATTTCAAATAGTTTTCCCATCCAATTGACACTTGACATTAATGCAAGTGTCAAACAACGCTTTTAAAATTAGTGTACAAGTAGGAAAGTTCAATCGGTAAGAACGTTGCTACATGTACACTACGGTTTACACTTTAGTTTACACTTTGCCACGTGGCCGTACCCTGTAGGACAATTTAAATTTCTTAGAGTTCTCGCATCCAATTGACACTAGACAACAATGCTAGCATCAAACAAAGTGCCAAAAATCAGTGCACAAATAGCAAAGTTCAATCGGTAAGAACCTTGCTACATATACACTATTGCGTACTCTTTGGTTTACACTTTCCCACGTGACATTACCCTGTAGGATAGTTTAAATTTCAAACAGTTTTCCCATCAAATTGGCTCTTGAAAACAATGAAATTTTAAAACAACGTATCAAAAATCGGTGTACAAATAGCAAAGTTCAATCGCTAAGAACCTTGTTACATATACACTATGGTGTACACATTAATTTACACTTTGTCACGTGACATTATCCTGTTGGACAATTTGAATTTTTAATAGATTTCCCATCCAATTAACACTTGACAACAATGCAAATGTTAAACAACGTGTCAAAAATTAGTGTACAAATAGCAAAGTTCAATTGGTAAGAACCCTGCTACATGTACACTATGGTGTGTACTTTAGTTTACACTTTGCCACGTGACATTATCCTATTGGACGGTTTAAATTTCCAATAGTTTTCCCATCCAATTAACACTTGACAACAATGCAAGTGTTAAATATCATGTCAAAAATCATTATAAAAGTAGCAAAGTTCAATCGGTAAGGACCTTGTTACATGTACACTATGGTGTACACTTTACTTTACACTTTGCGACGTGACATTACCCTGTTGGACAGTTTGAATTTCCAATAGTTTTCCCATCCAATTGATAGTTGACAACAATGTAAATGTCAAACAACGTGTCGAAGATTAGTGTACAAATAGCAAAGTTCAATTGGTAAGGACCTTGTTACATGTACACTATGGTGTTCACTTTAGTTTACACTTTGCCACATGACATTACCCTATAGGACAGTTTAAATTTCAAATAGTTCTTCCATCCAATTGACACATGACAACAATGCAAGTGTCAAAACTACCTGTCAAAAATTAGTGTACAAATAACAAATTTCAATCGGTAAGAACCTCGCTACATGTATACTATGGTGTACACTTTAGTTTACAATTTGCCACATGACAATACCATGTTGGACAGTTTAAATTTCCAATAGTTTTCTCATCCAATTGACACTTGAAAATATTGTAAGTGCAAACAACGTGTCAAAAATCAGTGTACAAATAGCAAAGTTCAATCTGTAAGAACTTTGCTACATGTACATTATGGTGTACACTTTAGCTTACACATCAACACGTGACATTGCCCTGCTGTACAATTTAAATTTCAAACAATTTTTCCATCCAATTAACACATGACAACAATGCAAGTGTCAAACAACGTGTTAAAAATTAGTGTACAAATAGCAAAGTTTAATTGGTAAGGACCTTGTTACATGTACACTATGGTGTACACTTTAGTTTACACTTTGCCACGTGAAATTATCTTGTTGGACAGTTTAAATTTCAAACAGTTCAATTGACACTTGACAACAATGGAAGTCTCAAACAACGTGTTAAAATTCAATGCACGAACAACAAAGTTCAATCGATAAGAACCTTGCGACATGTAAACTATGGTGTACACTTTTCTTTACACTTTGCTGCATGACATTACCCTGATGGACAATTTAAATTTCCAACAGTTTTCCTATCCAACTAACACTTGGTAACAATGCAAGTGTCAAACAACATGTCAAAAATTAGTGTAAAAGAAGCAAAGTTCAATCGGTAAGAACCTTGCTACATGTACACTATGGTGTGTACTTTAGTTTACATTTTGCCACGTGATATTACCCTGTTAGATAGTTTAAATTTCCAATAGTTTTCCCATCCAATTGACACTTGACAACATTGCAAGTGTTAAACATCGTGTTAAAAATCATTGTACAAGTAGCAAAGTTCAATCGGTAAGGACCTTGTTACACGTACACTATGGTATACAATTTAGTTTACACTTTGCGACGTGACATTACCCTATGGGATAGTTTAAATTTCCAATAGTTTTCCCATCCAATTGACATTTGAGAACAATGCGAGTGTCAAATAACATGTCAAAAATCAGTGTACAAATAGCAAATTTCAGTCAGTAAGAACCTTGTTACATGTACACTATGGTGTACACTTTAGTTTACAATTTGCCACATGATAATACCTTGTTGGACAGTTTAAATTTCCAACAGTTTTCTCATCCAATTGACACTTGAAAATATTGCAAGTGCAAATAATGTGTCAAAAATCAGTGTACAAATAGCAAAGTTCAATCGGTAAGAACCTTGCTACATGTACACTATGGTATACACTTTAGTTTATAATTTGCCACGTGGCATTACCCTGCTGTATAGTTTAAATTTCAAACAATTTTCCCATCCAATTGACACTTGACAAAATTGATAGTGTCAAACAACGTGTCAAAAATTAGTGTACAAATAGCGAAGTTCAATCGGTAAGGACCTCGCTACATGTACACTATGGTTTACATTTTGCCACGTGACCTTACCCTGTTGGACAGTTTAAATTTCAAATAATTTTCCCATCCAACAGACACTTGACAACAATGAAAATGTCAAACAACGTGTCGAAAATTAATGTTGAAATTACAAAGTTCAATCGGTAAGAACCTTGCTACATGTACACTATGGTTTACACTTTAGTTTATACTTTGCCACGTGACCTTACGCTGTTGGAAAGTTTAAATTTCTAATAGTTTTCCTATCCAATTTTCACTTGACAACAATGCAAGTGTCAAACAACGTGTCAAAAATCTGTGAACAAATAACAAAGTTCAATCGGTAAGAACCTTGCTACATATACACTATGGTGTACACTTTATTTTACACTTTTCCACGTGACATTACCCTGCTGGACAGTTCAAATTTCAAACAGTTTTTCCATCCAATAGACACTTGATAACAATGCAAGTGTCAAACAACGTGTCAAAAATCAGTGTACCAATAGAAAAGTTCAATCGGTAGGGACCTTGCCATATGTAAACTATGGTGTACACTTTAATTTACACTTTGCGACGTGACATTATCCTATTGGATATTTTAAATTTCTAATAGTTTTCCCATCCAATTGACACTTGACAACGATGCAACTGTCAAACAAGGTATTTAAAATTAGTGTACAAATAGCAAAGTTCAATCGGTAAGGACCTCGCTACATGCACACTATAGTGTGCACTTTAGTTTACACTTTGCCACTCAACATTATCATGTGGGACAGCTTAAATTTCTAACAGTTTTTCCATCCAATTGACACTTGACAACAATGCAAGTGTCAAACAACGCGTTCAAAATCAATGTACAAATAGGAAAGTTCAATCGGTAAGAACATTGCTACATTTACACTATGGTTTACACTTTGCCACGTGGCCTTACCCTGTTGGACAGTTTAAATTTCTGAGAGTTCCCCATCCAATTGACACTTGACAACAATGCGAGTGTCAAACAACGTGTAAAAAATTAGTGTACAAATAGTAAAGTTCAATCGATAAGAACCTTGCTACATATACACTATTGCGTACTCTTTGGTTTACACTTTCCCACGTGATATTATCCTGTAGGATAGTTTAAATTTCAAATAGTTTTCCCATTAAATTGACTCTTGAAAACAATGAAATTGTAAAACAATGAGTCAGAAATCGGTGTACAAATAGCAAAGTTCAATCGGTAAGAACCTTGTTACATATACACTATGGTGTACACATTAATTTATACTTTGTCACGTGACATTACCCTGTTGGACAGTTTGAATTTTTAATAGTTTTCCCATCCAATTGGCACCTGAAAATAATGCAAGCGTCAAACAACGTGTCAAAAATAAGTGCACAAATAGCAAAGCTCAATTGGTAAGAACCTTGCTACTTATACACTATGATGTACACTTTAGTTTACACTTTACCACGTGACATTACCCTGTTAGATAGCTTAAATTTATAACAGTTTTCCCATCCAATTGACCCTTGGCAACTGTGCAAGTGTCAAACAATATGTCAAAAATCAGTGTACAAATATTAAAGTTTAATCGGTAAGAACCTTGCTCTATGTACACTATGATGTACATTCAGTTTACACTTTGCCATGTGACATTACCCTGATGGACAGTTAAAATTTCAAACAGCTGTCCAATCCAATTGACATAGGGCAACAATGCAAGCTTCAAACAATGTGTCATAAATCAATGCACAAATTGCAAAGTTCTATCGGTAAGATCCTTGCTATACCCTATGGTGTACACTTTAGTTTACACTTTGTCCCGTGACATTACGCTGTTGGACTGTTTAAATTTCAAACAATTTTCTCATTCGATTGACACTTGACAACAATGCAAGTGTCAAACAACGTGTCAAAAATCAGTGTACAAATTGTAAAGTTCTATCGGTAAGAACCTTGCTACATGTACACTATGGTGTACACTTTAGTTTACACTTTGTCACGTGACATTACCCAGTTGGACAGTTTAAATTTCCAACAATTTCCCCGTCTAATTGACACTTGATAACAATGCAAGTGTCAAACAACGTATCGAAAATCAGTGTACAAATAGCAAAGTTCAATCGATAAGGACCTTGTTACATGTACACTATGGTGTACACTTTAATTTACACTTTGCCACGTGAAATTATCTTGTAGGACAATTTAAATTTCAAACAGTTTCTCATCCAATTGACACTTGACAATAATGGAAGTCTCAAACAACGTGTTAAAATTCAGTGCACAAACAGCAAAGTTCAATTGATAAGAACCTTGCGACATGTAAACTATGGTGTACACTTTTGTTTACCCTTTGCCGCGTGACATTACCCTGATGGATAGTTTAAATTTCCAACAGTTTTTCCATCCAATTAACACTTGACAATAATGCAAGTGTCACAACGTGTAAAAAATTAGTGTACAAATAGCATAGCTCAATCGGTAAAGACCTCGCTACATGCACACTATGGTGTGCACTTTAGTTTACACTTTGCAACTTAATATTATCCTATGGGACAGCTTAAATTTATAATAGTTTTTCCATCCAATTGACACTTGACAACAATGCAAGTGTCAAACAACACGTTCAAAATCAGTGTACAAATAGGAAAGTTCAATCGGCAAGGACTTCGCTACATGTACACTACGGTTTACACTTTTCTGCGTGACCTTATCCTGTTGGACAGTTTTAATTTCAAATAGTTTTCCCATCAAATAGACACTTGACAATAATGCAAGTGTCAAAAATCGGTGCAAAATAGCAAACTTCAATAGATAAGAACCTTGCTATATATACACTATGGTGTACACTATAGTTTACACTTTGTCATGTGACATTACCCTGGTGGACAGTTCAAATTTTAAACAGTTTTTCCATCCAATTGACACTTGACAATAATGCAAGTGTCAAACTACATATGAAAAATCAGTGTACCACTAGCAAAGTTCAATCGGTAATGACCTGGCTACATGTACACTATGGTGTACACTTTAGTTTACACATTATGACGTGACACTATCTTGTTGGACAGTTTAAATTTCTAATGGTTTTCCCATCCAGTTAAAGCTCGACAACAATGCAAGTGTAAAATAACGTGTCCTAAATCAGTGTACAAATAGCAAAGGTCAATCGGTAAGGACCTCGCTACATGTACACTATGGTGTACACTTTAGTTTACACTTTTCCACTTGACATTACCTTGTAGGACAGCTTAAATTTCAAACAGTTTTTCCATTCAATTAACACTTGACAACAATCCAAGTGTCAAACAACGTGTCAAAAATCAGTGTACAAATAGGAAAGTTCAATCGGTAAGAACCTTGTTACATGTACACTTTAGTTTACACTTTACAAAGTGACATTACCTTGTTGGACAGTATAAATTTCTAACAGTATTACCATCCAATTAACACTTGACAACTTTGCAAGTGTTAAACATCGTGTCAAAAATCAGTGTACAAATAGAAAAGTTCAATCGGTAAGAACCTTGCTACATATACACTACCGTGTACACTTTAGTTTACACTTTGCCACGTGACATTACCCTGTTGGACAGCTTAAATTTCAAACAATTTTTCCATCCAATTGACACTTGACAACAATGCAAGTCTCAAACAACGTGTCAAAAATTAAAGTACAAATATCAAAGTTCAATCGATAAGAACCTTATGACATGTACACTCTAGTGTGCACTTTCGTTTACACTTTGCCACGTGACATTGCCCTGCTTGACAGTTTAAATTTCAAAAAGTTTTCCTATCCAATTAACACTTGCCAACATGCGAGTGTCAAACAATGTGTCAAAAATCATTTTACAAATAGCAAAGTTCGATCGGTAAGGACCTCGCTACATGTACACTATGGTGTACACTTTTGTTTACACTTCGCCACGTGACATTACCCTATTGAACAGTTTAAATTTCCAACAGTTTCCCATTCAATTAACACTTAACAATAATGCAAGTGTCAAACAATGTGTCGAAAATCAGTGTATAAATAGCAAAGTTCAATTGGTAAAGACCTTGTTACTTGTACACTTTAGTTTTCACTTTGCCACGTGACATTAGCATGTAGGACAGTTTAAATTTCAAACAGTTTTACCATCCAATTGACACTTGACGACAATACAAGTGTCAAACAACGTGTCAAAAATCAACATACAAATAGCAAAGTTCAATCGGTAAGAACCTTGCTACATGTACATTATGGTGTACACTTTAGTTTACACATTACCATGTGACGTTACCCTGCTAGACAGTTTAAATTTCCAATAGTTTTCCCATTTAATTGACACTTGACAACATTGCATGTGTCAAACAACGTGTCAAAAATCAGTGTACTAATAGCAAAGTTCAATCAGTAATAACCTTGCTACATGTACACTATAGTGTACACTTTAGTTTATACTTTGTCATGTGACATTACCCTTTTGGACAGTTTAACTTTCTAACAGTTTTCCCATCCAATTGACACTTGACAACAACGCAAGTGTCAAAAATGAACTTTCAAATAGCAAAGTTCAGTCGGTAAGGACCTTGCTACATGTACTTGTTGTGTACGCTTTAGTTTACACTTTGTCACATGACATTACCCTGTTGGACAGTTTAACTTTCAAGCAGTTTTCTAATCTAATTAACACTTGACAAGAATGCAACTATCAAACAATGTGTAAAAAATCGGTGCACAAATAGCAAAATTCAATCGGTAAGAACTTTACTACATTTACACTATGGTGTACACACTTTAGTTTACACTTTGCCATGTGATATTACCCAATAGGGTAGTATAAATTTCAAAAAGGTTTCCCATCCAATTGACACCTGACAACATTGCAATTGTCAAACAACGTGTCAAAAATCAGGGTACAAATAGCAAAGTTCAATCGATAAGAACCTTGCTACAAATACTGTGACGCCCCGAACTTACGCTTCGAGGGTCACGTACTAAACATAATAGCTTCTGCCTTTGGTACATGTAAATACTCTTCAATAGAAGTGTTACATGTGAAAAACTTATTTTCAACTTAATAAAATATTTCTTAAAAAATTTGATGGCCGATAGAAGTGCATGTCGACAAGGAATTATGCTTCACATATACGGCCTCGGCACTGTCAAGATTAGTTGGGGCAACAAGTTTGACAATTTTTATAAAATGCATCCCAACTCCGTTTTCTATGAAATTTGTGGCATTAGAAAGATAATTTCAAGTAGTTTTCTAGGTTAAAATATGAAAATTTTCCAAGATCATATGATATAGACGTTTTACTGAAAATAGTGAAGTATTACACAGGAAATCCAGATCGACCTTTAGACATTAAAACCTTGATAACTCAGGCCATAGATATCCAAATTGAGTGATTCCTTCGGCCATATTTAGAGAACTCAAAGAGGAAAACAGAAATATTTTTAGAATCTCAAATGGACGTTTATGTCGTTAGAAAAATCGTTTTGAAATTGACTCCAGAAACTGTCCCGTTTCTGCCTTTTGTCTCTTGTAAGGAAAATAAACTACAAAAATGTCTCTTAACATAACATGAAAGATAAAATTACAAAATTTACTATTAATACCATATTTCATCATGTCATGTACATATTTTTACATAATACCATAAGAAAAATAAATGGAAAAAAAGACAGTCATCGAGCAAAACATACAAAAGAAAACTTTCGGTTCAAAAACATATGTCCTTAATCCATCATCGCTTAAGCCAACTAACTCCCATCAACTCAATGATCATGGATCTGAAAATTTAGCATAACATACTATGAGTATAAGAAATACTCAGTAAGATACCATGCTTGGATTTTTATCATGATAATACCACACAAAAGAATACAATCAAAACCATACTTGCATATTCCTGCTTGCCGGTGCCCTTCGGACTTGTCCTAAGGCATAAATAGATATCTAACTTTGTGGACTTGTCCACCATAATCATATTATGGTTTTTTAAAATTTGAAGATCTTCGATTGAAATGTAAATTGGAAGTGCTAGGTTTACTTCCTTCCCTTTCCTTTCTTATTTTCGGTTTTTGCTCTCTTTTTAAGTGTATAAGTGTTTTGTAAAATGAAGGAAATCT
>NW_019266435.1:56280-56477 GCF_002742605.1 Olea europaea var. sylvestris
TCTCTTTCTTTCCATTTTTCTTTCTTTTTTTTCCTTACTTGTACACATGTTTAGTCTATTATCTAAGTGTATGGTGATGATGGATGACAAGTGGGTTGATTATAGGGTAATAAGTGGCCTTAAAACCTAGATTTACAAAGGAAACCTCTCATTTTTTCAACTAATATAATCTAAACCCGCTAACTTTCATTGTTAAC